>NW_027459520.1:0-235717 GCF_050624435.1 Tenrec ecaudatus
CATGCCTCCCATACCTATCCTATATAGGTAGGTACACCGACTATGACATAGCCCAAAATGATTTTTTAAAATAAAAATAGTAAATCAATAAGAAAAATTTTTTAAAAAGAGAAAAGAACTATACAAAAATCCTGGGTCTCTTCGCTGGCCTTCAAGACTGTCCAGGAGCTGCCTCTCCCAGCCTGGAGTGCATGTAGACCCTACTATGAAGCACCAAACCATGAGGACAGCATGGTCACATGGAAGGATGCATGAAGAGAGAGAGCTACAGGCTAGGGAGAGGAGCCAGCATGCCACACCCACACAGAGGCAGGCCAGGAGAGAGGAAGAGAAAGAGAGCGGGACTAGACCCCACGCTGGCACGCCAGGCTCGGAGGATGACGTCCCTGGGGGAAGCTAATGGGACACAGAGGGAACTGGACAACTGACAACAGCTGGTGGCATGCTGTCCCCTTGCTGGAGCAGACTGCGACAAAGTATATTTCTTGATCACAATTGAATGTAAACAGAATTTGGTAACACAATGAAACTGAAATACACAATTATATGGAAATTAAACCATTATACAAACAACCAGTGAATATTTAGAGTCAAATGAAAATGAAGATACAACACACGAAAACATTTGAGACTCTGAAACTGTTAGGGTGGGGGAAGGGAAGTATACTTATTACCAATTAAGTGAAGGTTTACAGAGAAGTTCATCAGTTTTACATCGAAAAATTCATACACATTGATTTTGCACATCCACTCCAATACCTTCCATGTGCCATCCTACTTCCCCACTGGGCTTTCTCTTACCATCACTCCTTCTTTAGTAACCCTCTGGACTTTGTCATTGGGTAAATGCTGCCCTTTGGGTTTTAAGCTGTTGATGGTTTTAAAAAAGGTCATTTCAGTTCCACGCCTAGAGGACATTGGCTATATTCTTGGGGTATGCTACTAGACTCCATTCAACCAGTAAACCCAGTCTGTTTTATGATCATGAGTTCTGTTCCACATTTTACCCCCATTCCATTGAGGACCTTCTAATGTGATTGTGTTCAGAGTAATAGGTAGCGGTAGTCAGGCACCATTTAGGTTTTCCAAGCTCAAGATTATAGAGACTAATGTTTGGGTTGTTCATCATTCTATTGTAATAATTGTATTCAACATGTCTTTTGACTTCACTCTTGTTTCCTCCGAGTGCAGAGAGACCAATAGTTACTACTGGCTGCTCATGCACAGTTTTTCTTATTTAAGTCACTTTTTTAAAAAACAAAAATTTCAAAAGAGGACCTGATGCAAGGGGCTTAAGTGGAGAGCAAATGCCTTGAGAATGATTGGGGCAGGGAATGTATGGATGTGCTTTATACAATTGATGTATGTATATGTATGGATTGTGGTAAGAGTTGTTTGAGTCCCTAATAAAATGTAAAAGAAGAAAAGAGAAAAAAATGATTAGGGCAAAGACTGTACAGATGTGCTTTATACAATTGATGTATGTATATGTATGAACTGTGAAAAGAATTGTATCAGCCCCAATAAATTGTTAAAAAAATAAATTTAAAAAAATTCCTTTTATTTTTTTTGTACTGTCCGACGTCTCCCTTCACCAACTTTTCTGTTCTGTTTTAATGTAATTTTTATCATTAAACTGTGAGTCTAATGGTAACAAAATAGAACGTGTGTGTGTCTGTGTTAAAACAGTCATTAAAGAATAGAATTCAGAGACAGAGAATTTTTTTAAGTTTTTAAAAATATTTTCTATTGTTACTTAGGTGAAGGTTTAAAGAGCAGACATCAGTTTTAGACATTAAATAAGTCGTTAAATCTACCATTGTCTTTTCATTTCCAATATTTTTTGCCAATCTCTTGTTTTATATTGTCTTCCCTTCACAAAAATAACACCTGTCTACCCTCTAGCTTCCACAGACAGAGAACTTATTGTTGACAAAGGCCTAAAAAACATTAAATGGGAAGCAGACACCTCTTCAATAAATGCTATTGGAAATACTGGCTATCCACTTGCAGAAGAACAAAAAAAAAGACGACTGCCTCACCCATGCACAGAAACAAACTCAAGATGGATCAAATTCCTAAATGTAAAACCCAAAGCTCTCAGGATCAGAAAACTGGGACAAAACTAGGAACCCTAGTGCAGTAGATGGGCTATCAGAAATAACAAAGCTGACACAATCCATAGAAAACAAAATAGTGGGACATATTAAAAAATAAAAAACTTGCATACATTAAAAGACTTCATTGAAAGAGTAAAAAGACCCATAGACTGGGAAAAGATATTTAGTAATGACATAACAAAGGACTAATTACTAAAATCTACAGAATTTACAAGGTGGCAAGAAAAACAAACTAGTAGCCCTATGAAAAAGTGGGCAAAGGACCGGAGCAGATAATTCACAAAGGATGATACGTGAATAACTAATAAACATATGAGTAAGTTCTCTCAGTCATTAGCTATCCAGGAAATGCAAGTGAAAGCAACCATGAGATACCACCTAACACCCATAACTGTAGCCCAGTTAAAGTAAAAAAGCTGAGAACAGCAAATGTTGGAGAGTGTGTGGTGAGATAGGAACTCTTATCCTCTGCTGGTGGACTTGTAAATATGTACAGACACTCAGGAAGGCAGTATGACGATACCTAGAACAGATGGCAACTGAACTACCATATGATCCAGCAATACCATTACTGAACATATACCCCAAAGAAATAAAAAACATCATAAGCAGACATTTGCTCCCCCATGTTCATCACAGCACAGCTCACAATTGCTAGAAGCGGCCTCCATTCCCAACAATGGATAAAAAACCTCTGGTACATAAACATGATGAGTACTGCGCATGCCTGAAGAACAGCAATGAGACCCCTCACGTCGTGGAGGGCTCTGGAAGACATGCTGAGGGAAGCGAGTGAAGCACGAAAGGACAAGCACTGTGTGAGTCCAGAGCAGCAGGAACAAGCAGCAGAAGGGGCGCAAGCTCAAGCGTGCAGGCCATGCAGTCGTCTGGCTGGGGTCAGACAGGCCGCTAACGAGCTGGACCAGTGCCAATGACCTACACATCATCTGCTCCTGGTGAGTATAGTGTAGGTCACTTGGCCGGAGGTCACCTCACAACAGCTGGGATGAAATGGAGGGTGCGAGGGGGTAGTGGCTGTTCGCTGAATAGTAGCCATTTAGATCTGTGGTGAGGTCTCCCAGAGAGGGAGGTAGCCCTGTCGGAGGAATGGGGTTTACTGATGAGAGGTGCCGCACAGGAGATGAAAGGGAATGGTCAAATTTGGGGGTACATAGGTGCATGCCTGTTGAAGGGAGGGGAGGGAGAGCTAACCTCCAGGTGGGGGACAAAAGACTGAGGATGCTCTTGGCAACAATAAATGGGAGGTGTCTTCAGTGGCATGCAATGGGTGGGCAGAACTGGTGTAGGGCATCTGGGGGGGGGTATCCCAGGAAAGCAGACCAGGTGCCATAAAATGCTGGGACACCAAATCCTGGATCTTTGGGGTGCATGCATGCTCCAGAGGCTACATCAGTGAGCCCCATATGGGAATCCCACTGGGTGAACTAGACTCTACCTCAGACACACTTGTAACATGAGGACTTAAGCGGGAAATACATGGTGCCTGAGGAAGCAGAAAACAGCTGTACCAAGAGTGGTGTACTGATGGTTGGTGGACAAATAAGGTCATGTTACATCAACCCCCTTTATGCTGGGTTAAGATATCTAGTATTCTGGAAATCTTGTGACAGCCCCTCTACTGTGTGTTGCATGTGCTTGGGTATATTAAGGTGTGTCTCAGGGGTGCAGCACCATGGGGGTCACTTTCTTGAAGCTGTTATTTGTTTCTGCTTTTTAGTAAATGAGACCCAGAGACTTTGAGAAAGAAAATATAACAATAGTTTGGGGGGGTGAGGATAAAGTGGGTCGGGGGAAGTAAGAGGGAGATGATGTCAAGTAGTCTAGGAGGGAAATGTATGTGTGGAGACTGATTATGGCAGCAATTTTACAATTCTGTTTGATGTGATTGAACTATGGAATAATATGACATTTGTATTAACTCCTAAGTTAGCAAATTTTTTAAAAAGCATAGATTCAGGAATGGTTTGGGGGCTCACACTTAAAAAGAATTATCATGGCCCTGCTCAGTACTCACCTTCATGAAATGGTCACTGAAGATAAAGGTACTACAGCGAAGTGTCGCAAAAAAGTAGATAGTAGCACTCCGTCAATGTATGAATACTTTCTTTTATTAAATTGGCACTCTGTGATGCTCACCCTCCCGACACAACTGCTGAAGCCAAAGCGGGTGAACAAGTAAATGTGAAGAAAGCTGATGGTGCCCGGCTATCAAAAGAGATAGTGTCTGGGGTCTTAAAAGCTTGAAGATATACAAGCGGCCATCTAGCTCAGAAGCAACAAAGCCCACATGGAAGAACACACCAGCCTGTGTGATTGCATGGTCCCGAAGGGAACAGATATCAAAGAACAAAAACTCAAATCATTGGCTGCACACCTCCATGAAACAATCACCGAAGACAAACAGGTGCATAAGCAAATGTGGCGAAGAAAGCTGATGGTGCCCGACTATCGAAAGAGATAGTGTCTGGGGTCTTAAAGGCTTGAAGGTGAACAAGCGGCCATCTAGCTCAGAAGCAATAAAGGCCACATGGAAGAAGCACACCAGCCTGTGCAATCACGAGGTGCCAAAGGGACCAGGTATAAGGCATCATGCAATATATATATATATATATATATATATACACACACACACACACACACACACACACCATAGTGAATGAAGGGGGAAGTGCAGAGTGGAGACCCAAAGCCCATTTGTCGGCCACTGGAGATCCCCTCATAGAGGGGTTTAGGAGAGGAGATGGGTCAGTCAGGGTGCGATGTAGTACCGATGAAGAACACAGCTTTCCCCCAGATCCTGGATGCTTCCTCCCGCCACCTACCATGATCCGAATTCTACCTTGCAGGACTGGATAGGGAAGAGGTTGTACACTGGTGCATATGGGAGCTGGAGGCACAGGGAATCCAGGGTGGATGATACCTTCAGGACTAGGGGTGTGAGGGCCGATGCTGGGAGAGTGGAGGGTGAGTGGGTTGGAAAGGGGGAACTGATTACAAGGATCCACATGTGACCTCCTCCCTGGGAGATGGACGGCAGAGAAGGGGGGGGGGGCGGTAGACTCTGGATAGGGCAAGATATGACAAAATAACAATCTATAAATTATCAAGGGCTCATGAGGGATGGAGGAGCGGGGATGGAGGGGGGGAAAAAAGAGGACCTGATGCAGAGGGCTTAAGTGGAGAGCAAATGCTTTGAAAATGATTAGGGCAAATAATGTATAGATGTGCTTTATACAATTGATGTATGTATATGTATGGGTTGTGATAAGAGTTGTATGAACCCCTAATAAAATGTTTTTTTTAAAAGTACTAAATCTAAAAAAAAAAAAAGAGTGGCTGAATTACAACACTAACTGAACCCTCTACTTAGAATGATTTCTGATGTTAATAGGAGAGCATGGATTGGGACTAAATGGGAACCTGAAAGTTACGGTGGAGAGGACTGTGCTACGCTGAGTTTTCTAGAGAAATAAATCAAACTACACTCAAATAACTTTATAGCAAAAATAAATTTACATCAGGAAGCCCAGCCCAGTTCAACTCAAGTCCATGGGTCAGATGCTAGATGAAGTCCCCTTTAGACTCACCCAGCTTCCAGCCAATGAAGCAAAGGCAAAGCAGGAATCGGGAAAATCACAGGCCAGTAGGGGCAAGAGCATCTGGATGTAAGGTCAGCAGGAAGAGGGCAGGGCACTGCAGCTCCTATGATCAGCAGGCCGGCTCGGCCATGAATCCTAGAGATGCAGAATCAAGGTAAGCAGGATGGAGGGAGAGGGAAGGAAAGTTGTCCATGGCATGTCTCTAAATTGGGCACCTCCTCCAAGGAGAGGGCCTTATTGAGATTGAACTCTACCCATACTTTCACACAGATGCATCAAACTGATATAAAATCGAACCATCATAGGGACACACGGAAAGATTATTCTCAGAAATATCAGAACATGGATCCTTGACATGCCATTGAGTTACTTCAGCCAACAACACTACCACTCACATCTGAAGAGTTTAATCCATCATTAGTAAAGCCATTGTCCCCTCCACCTGCACTTGAGCTTAGCCCAACTTTCCCTGCTGATAGGGAACCTCGAGTTGTATCTGGAGCATTCCCTGCAGCAGATGCCTTGCAAGATAATGCTGACACTTGCTGGGAAACACCTTCGACACTCATGCCTGCTTCGACACTGCCTCTAAACTTGTCTCAGTAATCCCAAAGGTGACCTCCAAATATTGATCCAGAAAGAGCTGTGCTATCCTCTTAAAGGACTGCTAGCATTTTCTAGTATGTACAGGCAGAGACCCGAGGAATGTGTGCGGGAGTGAGATGATGATGCAAGGAGCGAACGGTTGCATCAGTCTGAATGTGTTGACGTGGACCAACTAAGCACTGATCCTTCAGTCAGTGTTTCAGCACCAGACGTTAGGACAGAATCTAATAGTTTATCTGTTTGGTTTACTGAAGCAAAGCTTCTGCAGTGGCTTAGAGCAAGTTAAGTTGAAGTACCAGACCTAGCTTGGTATACTTTAGAGGATTAAGGGAATGGGCGTGTTTCAGGGCAGACCCATAGACTCACAAATGGAATGCACTGAGGACACACCTTTTCTCTCAGTGGGAAACAAATTTCTGAAGGGATCATAAGTATCTCTAAAGACTGCTGTGATTGATATTTTATTTTGAGCCAGTTTTGACAGTGGAAAATACCCTAATTAAGACGTTTGCACATAACATGGCTGATTGGGTCCCATGGTAGTAGGCGGTAAGCAGTAGCATTTAACAGAGACAAGGTGGGTGTGGTTGCCAAATGGTTAGCAGAGTCAAAGTAGTAACAGAATAGCCTGATTTGTATGGCATGGATACCTAAGCAGAGTGTCCCTAGGAGTGAAATAAATGAGAAACCTACCAAATCTATCATTGATCTGTACAAGTTCAAAAATTCTAGGCCAGTTGAATAGCAGTCTAATTCAAATAGCCAGATATAGAGTCGCAAATGCTCGATCAATTCCCAAAAATTGAGCCAGTTCACAAACGCTTCATTTACGGGGAAGCCAGGACCCTTTGAGGAAGGCACCCACTACACTAATAAAAAAAATGCATAGTTAGCCTTTCTCCCAGGCCTGCCCAGTGGAAACTGCGCCTTTTATAAGTGACAATTCATTGGAGAAAGGAAATAATCAGACATTGGGGATGCTTACTGGACATTGGCTCCAAACTGACATTAATCTAAGTGACCCTAAATTTTAAGGTCCCACAATCAGACTAGGAGCATATAAAGGTCAAGTTATAATGGAGTCTTAGCTCAGGTTGATCTCACAGGGGATCCAGTATGAGCCCAAACCTATCCTATAGTAATTTCCCTGTTCTAGAACACATAAATGGAATAGACAGACTCACTGACTGCCAGTACCCCATATGGCTACCTGACTCTAGAACATGGACTACTATGGCAGGGGCAGGAGTGGAAGCTAGTAAAGCTACCTCTACTTAGGAAAATGGTAAAGCCAACGCAATTATGTTTTCCTGGAGGGATTGCAAAGATCAGGGTGCAAAGATTGCACCATCAAGGAATTGAAGAATATAGGGCTGGAGACCATTACTTCCGAACTGAGCTGTTGTCTATGGGGGGACTAGCAAACTGTAGACCTATGTGGTTTGTAAGGGTCCAGGTATAAGCTGTGCTTACACACACACAAGCACCAGCAGCGGTTAAGCCAGTTTTTAGTGTGGGGTTTTTTAATCACTTTATTAGGGGCTCTTACATCTCTTTTATAACAATCCATACATCAGTGGAGTCAAGCATATTTGTACATATGTTGCCATCATCATTTTCAAAACATTTTCTTTCTACTTGAGCCCTTGATATCAGCTCCTTTTTTCCCTCCCTCACCCACCCTCCCACCCTCAAGACCCTTGATAAATTATTATCGTTTTCCTATCTTACACCATCTTCTGTCTCCCTTCACCCACATTGCTGTTGTTTGTCCCCCTCAGGGTGTGGGGGTTATGTCTACATCATCATTGTAATCAATTCTCTGTTTCTCCCCCTTCTCCCCCTACATTCCCCCTAAGTGGCCTACGCTGATAGTATTGCTACTCCCATTACGGTTCCTGATGTGTTTATCTGTCCTGGATCCCGTGTGACAAGAGCTCTTATCTGTACCATCTGGTCTAGCTAGATTTGTAAGCTAGAACTGGGATTTGTAAAGTAGAAGTGGGGTCATGATAGGTGGGTGGGGTGGGGTGCGGGAAGCACTAAAGAACTAAAGAAATGTGTGTCTCGTTGGTGCTGTACTGCACTCTGGCTGACTTGTCCCTCCTGTGAGGGATGTCCAATTGTCTACAGATGGGCTTTGAGTCTCCATCCGACTCCCTTCATTCACATCATATGATGGTTTGGGGTCTCCTGATGTCTGATACTGTTAGATTCCTCAGGTGGAAATACCTGGGTCATTGGCTTCCCATGAGAATGAATTCACACCGAAGCCTGGTTTGTGATCCAAGTGAATTTTTATAAAGGATAGAAGTGTAAAGGTGAAACTGAGGTACAGGGAGGAAGACAGACATAACTGACAGGACAAGGAAAGCAGAAACAGAAATAGCTTTATTAGGTGGGGCAGTAGGGCGGCTCCTGGGGCTCCCTGCCGAGGTTTCGTGACCTAGGCGGACAGGTCAGGGAAGTCCCATTCAGCAGCTGGGGGCGAGGGTTTTTACAGGGGTAGTGAGGAATGTATGGCGATTAGCATATGGGGTCTGGAGACCTGGAGAATTGCTTGTCATCTCCTTGCAATTCTGACTTTTCAGGGCCCTCCACTGGGAGGCGTGGTTGACAGTACTGGTTGACTCCATTGACTCAATTAAGCTCACCTGGCCTAGATTGAGGTCCTCCCAAGAGTACTGGCTTCGTCTCAACTGCCTGAATTTATTCATGCCATCCAGCCTGGAGCAGCTTCCCACAGTCTGTAAGGGTGGAGGGAGGCCTTGGCAGGTATAGGTAGAGGTTTCTGCCTCTAGCTCCCTAACACTTTCTGATCCCATCTACACCTTGTGATCACACAGGCTGGGCAACAATTTTATTAAAGCATAGATAGAATCATTTCCAAAGAAAGTATGTGAGTCCTTCTGGCATGGTGAAAAGGATACCTTAAGCATAGATAAAATATGCTTTGCTCCCGGAATGTAGTGGGGGCCCCTTTCACAAATTAAGAAGGGTCATTCATTGCCTAGGAGAAGACTCCTAGTTTCTAAAAGACAGTTTTAAAGGGGAGGAGTTTGCCACTCCACAGATGTACAATTAACTTTCTAATTAGCTATTTAGACCACCCTTGAGGCTCTTTAAATTGCAATCTCAGCTTTTGTCTCTGGATCAGTGTGCTGTCAGATTTATCTCCAGCAGCACTGCTGTGTGAGGACATTCATTAGGGCCTAGCTTCAAGGTTGACCTGCTTACTAACCTGTTCTCACAAGGTCTTCTGTTAATTCACATATTGCATGCAGAAAATGCCTCTTCTGTCCCTGTCAATTTGGTCAGTGCAAAAAACAGGTGGATCTTTGAGAATGGCAGGGGGTGCCTGGAAACTTATCCAGGTGGTGACTCCAATTGCAGCTGCTGTCCCAGAAATGGTTTTATTGCTTGAGTAGATTAATATCTCTTCTAGTATCTGATAGCAGCTACTAATTGGGCAAATGTGTTTTTCTCAATTCCAGTTTTAAAGGAGCAGCACAAGCAGTTTGCCTTTAGCTGTTGTGGCAGTTAGATGTTATGTCAACGTGACCCTGTGGGAAACTGTAGCACTAGTCCCACCTATCAAACAGGTTACAGCCTGATGACTCCTCCTAGGGGATATGAACTTTCAAATAAGAAAGACAATGAGAGCAGCAAGAGGAGATAAGCAGCACTTGAGAGGGGATTGAGGGGCAGCTGGGAGGAGGAGGATGACCAAGCAGCACACACTGCAGAGAACAGCGCAAAAGAGTTACTGAAAGGGATAGCACTTCCAGACCACAGGATTGTCACCATAAAGATAGGTAGACACAAATAGACTACAACGAGAGAGCAGAAACACCAGCCAATTAGAACCGCTTAGGGCATCTCCTCGGCCGCCTGAGGGGAGATTCCCGGGTCTTTGAATTGGGAAGCTAGCTGAGGGGGTGGGGGGTACGTGCCAGTGGGGTGTGATGGAGCAAAAGGATCATAATTCGAAGTGACCAGACTGGGACCAGGGAAAATAAAAATATAAATTTCTTTGGCTTCCTGCCAAGACCAGAAGACTGCCAGTGGAGATCCCCCATCTAGGACTCACTCCTAGTAGTGGGTACTTCACAGCTTACTGAGCCTCACAGGGCTGAGAACAGGGCAGCTGAAAGCAGGTGTTAAGTGATTAACACCAAGAGCTCCAGCCCCCTCCTGAGGTACCACTCAGCACAACCCCTGATCGGAAGACACCCCAAAGGCCTGGTACCTTAAATAATTGGGCCACTCTGAGGATTTATTTTCATATTACTTGTTACACATACCTGGATTGCATACACCTGACTCATTGACTAAGTATTTGCATCACAAAACAAGAAGCTGGAGCAGGTTTGGCAGGCAGAACAGGTTTTACAAGCCCAGGCAAGGAATTTATATAAGGGAGTTTATATATATCATTTGTATGATATGTTACTTTACGTTTTTTCCTTCCGATCTCATTGGTTTATTTCCTAGACCCCTAACACCCCATCTACCTACTAGTTCGCACCCACAACAGAGACTAAGCTCTGTGTGAAGCTTAGTGTCCCGGACAAACATACATTAACAGCTCTCCTGCATCTTATGCTAGTATGATTTTTCCTATTACTATTATTAAAACTTTCATCTCTTACCCCTTTTCTTTCATTTTCCTTTCTTTAGTCTAAATATCCAAAGTTTTACTTCACAACATCATTAACCTGTCTTTTAGTTTCACTGTACTGATCATCAAAATTTTTCTTACATTTTCAGACTCATAAAACCAAAGACTAATACTACTATCACAATATTTAAAATTGTTTTTGCTCTCAAATACTAGCACCCATTGATCCATCGTTGCAAATGAAGCATTTCAGGCCCAAATACCCCTTCCTTTAACCTACTATATAACACTACCTGATCCTCCACCCTCTTTTTTAACCTACTGCTTCCTTCACTCTCCCAACACTCATAACATTTCCTCCCCAAATTTCATATGACTCCCTTAACACATAAATTAGCAACCTCCCTCAGACACTTAATACAAACTATCCATTAGCCCTCTACTGCACCACCTAATAGAGTTAACCAGTTCCAAATAACATCGCCTACATAACACTCCCAATAGACTCCAAGATGACAAGGAAACAACAGAAGATATTAGTCACACACACACACACACAAAACAAGAGAAACATAAACAAATAACCAAATAGCAATCAGACTTAAATGTAATACCTGAAACTGTACAAGTTATGGATTTCCCAGAAAAAGAATGTAAAGAATGATGTTTGTGCTCATGCAACAGCTGAAAGAAGTCTGAAAGGAAAAATAAAACAATAGAAAAGCTATAACCTCATTAGAGAAACAAACAGAAACACAAAAATCAAACACTATAATAGCAGAATTACAAAGCAGGGGTGTCAAACTCAATTAAAAAGCGGGCCATTTGGTGCAACAGGCAAGATTCACATGGGCCACATCACATTTACAAATTTTGTTCAATTTCTATTTTGAAGTGAGGATTCAGGAATATGGATAGGATAATTAAAATACTATAATAGCTTTTATTTAATGTATTTATAAAACTAAAATTATTGTTTTACCCTTAACTTGACAGTGCTTTCCTTCTACTAGTTTTCACTACATCTTATGTTGTGACCGGAAAATATAACAAGGTAACTAATAAAAAACACCAAGATTTGGGCAGCTGACAAACGTGATGCACAATTGTAATGGCTTCCCTCTAAAAATGTTCACTAGCACTGCTGCTAGGTATGATCATAACAGCACAACCCAGAGTGCTATTTTTCACCTTTTCACTATTGGGATCTCTTTACATTATGTGACACTGAGAGTGGCAGACAGATCGCTTCCAATCATCACTGGAACTAGGTCAGTGCATGTATACACATCCACAGGCCCCCCAGAAAGCACTGGGCCACATGTATACTCATCTTCAGATAAAGGGTTAACGAGGGAATTGTGTGTACGATATTGCCTCGATCTCCCCTAAGTGCTATTTTTTCATAACAATTTTTTCTATTTTCATTTTATTTCAGAGCATCGCAGGCCACAAAAACAGCTCCTCAGGGGCTACATGCGGCCGACAGGGCCAGTTTGACACCCCTGCTATAAAGGAAAAGCGGGAGGCTGTAAAAAAAATAGAGATACAGAATTGAAGAGATAGAAACCCAAATTAGTGAACTGAAAGACAAATCTATAGATTCCAATCAAAAGGAAGGACAAATAACCAAAAAATGCAAAAGAGACTGAGAAAAGCTTGATAATAATGTGGGACACCATTAAGAGGAACAACCTGCATCTTGTAAGAATTCCAGAAGAGGAAGAAACAAACAAAGTTACATCCACACAGAGAATAGTCCAAGAGCGCCAGCCAAAGAACTTTGCTCAATGTCTAAAAGAGAAAAAGACGATTGTTTAGGAAGCCAAAAGAACCCCAGCCAGGAGATATTCTAAAAGGCAAACTCCACGGCATATTGTAGTCAAGATGTCGAACATCAGAACGGAAACAACAAATAATCTAAAAGCACCTAGAGAAAAAGATCAATTACACACAAAGGTTCAGCAACTAAATATGGTGGTATAATACAATTATTTCAAGACAAGAAAAGCCAAAAGCAAGACCACCATTACAAAAAATACTCAATGAAGTACTGTGGCCAAAAAAACCAACAGCAACAACACACAAACCTGAAACCAACATTCAAGACAATTCCTCACAAAAACCAGCACACACAGAACAACACCCAGAGCAAGGGAACGACACAGGAAGAACAAAGAAACTGAACACAATACACATCCAAACACACAACACACGCATATATAAACCAAAATGGTGGAAACAAATACACATACATGTCAATAATTTCACTGAATGTTAATGTACTAAATACACCAGCACAGAGACAGAGAGAAGCTGAATGGATAAGAAAGCAAGCCCCATCAATATGCTGCCTACAAGAAAAACACCTCACAAACAGAGACTTGAAGACATTAAAAATCAGAGGTGGAACAAAAGCATACCCAGCAAACAGCAACAAAACTCAGCAGGGGTAACAATATTAATCTCCAAGAAGATAAACTTCAAGGTAAACAACATAACGAGAAAAGACTGAATACTACATAATGATAAAGGGAAAAATAGCTCAGAAAACCATAACTTTAATAGTCATCTATGCACTCAATGAAATACCTTTGAAATACATCAGATCCTCATAGAATTGAAAAAGGACCAAGACACATCGACAGTAAGAACAGAAGACTTCAATACACCACTCTCAAAGAAAAAAAAATGTCAAGAAAAAAGGCAATGAAGACCAAAAAAAGTTTAATAACACAATCAATAAAAACTATCTTGGATGTATGAGCCCCTAATAAAATGTTTTTTAAAAAAACTATCTTGGAGGGAAGATGGTGACTGAGTAACACATACCAGAGGGACTCCACAGAAATCAACCCAGGAGAGCTACTAAGAGGGAAATTCAACACTGCTGGGTCACAGGAGGCGCATCATAAAGATAAGTAGGCACAGATCCACAAGGTTTGAAGGGATTGGCGGGCCCTCAAAGTTTAGTATTAAGGTAGTAGATAGACATTGGGCCTCCATTCAAGTACTGCCTCAATGCAACACTGTGTTCTATTAAACTGGCATTCCATGATGCTCACCTTCCCAACACAATCGATGAAGACAAATGAGTGCATAAGCAAATGTGGTGAAGAAAACTGATGGTGGCAAAAGATATAGTGTCTAAGGTCTTAAAGGCTCAAGGTAAACAAGCGACCATCTAGCTGAGGAGCAACAAAGCCCACATGGAAGAAGCACACCAGCCTGTGGGATTATGAGGTGTCAAAGGGATGAGGTAGGAGCCATCAAAGAACAAAAAATATTATCATTGTGAACGAGGGGGGTGCAGATTAGGGAACCAAGAGAGACTCATCTGTAGACAACTGGACATCCCCTTACAGAAGGGTTGGGCGAGACAGCCAATCAGGGTGCATTGTAGCAACAATGAAACTTACAACTTTCTTCTAGTTCTTTAATGCTTCCTTCCCCACCACTATCATGATCCCAATTCTAATTTACAAATCTGGCTAGATGAGAGGATGTACACTGGTACAGATAGGAACTGGAAAAACAGGGAATCCAGGACAGATGATCCCTTCAGGACCAGTGGTGAGAGTGGGGATACCAGGAGGGTGGAAGGAGGGGGGGAGGGGAAACCGATTACAAGGATGTACATATAACCTCCTCCCTGGGGAATGGACAACAGAAAAGTTGGTGGAGGGCGATGTTGGACAGTGCAAGATATTACAAAATAATACATTGCCAAGGGTTAATGAGAGAGAGGGCAGCGACGGGTGGGGGGGGGGAATGAGGAGCTGATGCCAAGGGCTTAAGTGGAGAGCAAATGTTTTGAGAATGATGTGGGCAACGAATGTACAAATGTGCTTGACACAATTGATGTGCTATGGATTGTGATAAGAGTTGTATGAGCCCCCAATAAAATGATTAAAAAAAATAAAGATTTATTTGAACATAAAAAATAGATATAACTGATGGCATATATTCAATCTTGTTTTGTTAGGTGCCACCCAGTCAGTTCAGACTCGGTGACCCTATCGACAACATAAGGAAACAGTGCTTGTTTCTTGTGTCATCCTTACACACGTTTTCTCTTTGAGCCTATGATTTCAGTCATGTCAATCCATCTTTTTTGCTGTGCCTTTTCTGTAACAAGCATTCTTTCAGGGACTGGTCTCTCCTGAAAACCTGTCCAATGTCCAACATCTTGCCATCCTTGTATCTAAGGAGCATTCCGGCTGTACTTCTTCCAAGACAGATTTGTTGTTGTTTTTTGGCAGTCCAATTACTTCCAATATTTTTCACAAGCACCATAATTCAAATACATCGATTCTACATTGATCTTCCTTAATCAATGTCCAATTTTTACATGTGAATGAGATGATTAAAAATGCCATGGCCCCCAAAAGACTGGACTGGAAAACGCTCCTAAGGGCCAGCAAACGATCCCTGAACTAACTACAAGCTTTTCTCTTGTGAACAGTTTTGTTCTGTTCTTTGTCAGTGGTTTGTTTTTGTTGTTTTGTTGCCTGGTTGTATACTGTTGCTTTGTTTTCCTCTGTCTTGTTTTCGTGCATGTTAGTGTCTCCACAGGTCTGTTTGAATAGGACAGGCTGGATGAACTATCTGGAGGAAAAACAACGGGACCGACAGTTCCGGGGGGACTTGGGTTGGGGGGTAGAGGGGTATAAGGAAGTGGTGTTAACAAACCCAGGGACAAGGGAAAAACATGGGACCCCAAATGGTAGAGAAGGGGGAGTGGCAGGCCTGGTGGGAAATGATCAAGGGTAAGGTTGATTAGAGAAGAGGTATACTCTAGCCCAGGTGGCGATGAAGCATGGTAGTAGGGCAGGAGGAAGGTCAAGGGAGATGGAGGAAAGAGCTAGGAGTCAAAGGGCATTCATGGAGGTCTAGACAAAGACAGGTACATGCAAATATATATAGGAGGATGGGGAAAATAGATCTATGTGTCTATATTTATAGGTCAAGTATTAAGGTGGCGGAAGGACCTTGGGCCTCTACTCAAACACTCCCTCAATGTATGAATACCTTCTTTTATTAAATTGGAACTCTATGATGCTCACTTTCCCAACACAACGGCTGGAGCCAAAGTGGGTGAGCAAGTAAATGTGGTGAAGAAATCGGATGGTGCCCGGCTATCAAAAGAGATAGTGACTGGGGTCTTAAAGGCTTGAAGATAAACAAGCAGCCATCTAGCTCAGAAGAAACAAAGTCCACATGGAAGAACACACCAGCCTGTGTGATCGAGTGGTCCCAAAGGGATCAGTTACCAGGCATCAAAGAACAAAAAATCATATCATTGACTGCACACCTCCATGATAGGATCGCTGAAGACAAATGGGTGCATAAGCAAATGTGGTGAAGAAAGCTGATGGTGCCCGGCTATCAAAAGAGATAGTGTCTGGGGTCTTAAAGGCTTGAAGGTGAACAAGCGGCCATCTAGCTCAGAAGCAAATAAGCCCACATGGAAGAAGCACATCGGCCAGTGCGATCCCGAGGTGCCCAAGGGACCAGGTATAAGGCATCATGCAAAAAAAAAAAAAACATATAAGTGTGTGTATGTATGTGTATATATGTGTATATGTATATATGTATGTATATATGTATATATATATATCATAATAAATAAAGGGGGAAGTGCAGAGTGGAGACCCAAGGCCCAAGTCTCGGCCAATGGAGATCCCCTCATAGAGGCGTTTAGGAGAGGAGATGGGTTAATTAGGGTGCGAGGTAGTACCGATGAAGAACACAGCTTTCCCCCAGATCCTGGATGCTTCCCCCCCCCCCAACTACCATGATCCAAATTCTAACTTGCAGGCCTGGATAGGACAGAGGCTGTACACTGGTACATATGAGGGCTGGAGGTACAGGGAATCCAGGGTGGATGATACCTTCAGGACCAAGGGTGTGAGGGACGATGCTGGGAGAGTGGAGGGTGAGTGGATTGGAAAGGGGGAACTGATTACAAGGATGCACATATGACCTCTTCCCTGGGAGAGGGACAGCAGAGAAGGGGGGAAGGGAGACTCCGGATAGGGCAAGATATGACAAAATAACGATGTATAAATTACCAAGGGCACATGAGGGAGGGGAGAAAGGGGAGGGAGGGGGGAAAAAAAAGAAGACCTGATGCAAGGGGCTTAAGTGGAGAGCAAATGCCTTGAGAATGATTGGGGCAGGGAATGTATGGATGTGCTTTATACAATTGATGTATGTATATGTATGGATGGTGATAAGAGTTGTATGAGTCCCTAATAAAATGTAAAAAAAGAAAAGAGGAGAAAAAATGATTAGGGCAAAGACTGTACAGATGTGCTTTATACAATTGATTTATGTATATGTATGAACTGTGATAAGAATTGTATGAGCCCCTAATAAGTTGTTAAAATTAAAAAACAAAAAACGTGGCTTACACTCAAGCATATATGGTAATTGGTGTTTTCAGCTATCTCTTCTCCTTTTGAGTCATGTCCCATCAGTAAATGAAGGTCCTGAAGGCTTTACTCATGTAGGGTGTATTCCACCCACATCACAATAGACTCTACTTTGTGAAGGCAGTTCTCCTGGAGTCATACTGAGTGTCTTCTGGACTGAAGGCTCATCTTCTGGCACCATCTCTGACAATGTTGTTTCTACTCTTAAGGTTTTCTGTATCTGATTCACTCTGTTTGTCTCCCTGTGAGACATTCCTGTTGACAAGCCACTGGGAGCTACACTGATGGAGCCAGGGCCCTGGAGATGGAGGAGTCATATGGAGACCCATGACATCGCTCAGATGCTTCCACCACCACTGGATCCCGATTTTTCACCCACTGGCCTGTGATTTTCCTCATTCAACCTCATTGCATGTGTTGCTTGAGTCTGAAGAGGAATTTATAGACTGGTATTGGACATATGGACTAATATCAGACTTATGGACTTGATCTGGACTGGGCAGGGATGTTTTCTCAATATACAGTTGCTCTTTTATATAAAGTTCTTTTTTATACACGAGTGTCTCCCTGGATCTCTCTACCTGGACTAACACACACAACCACCACAGTAAACCTGAGTCATGAATATCCCCGGGAGAAGCAGCTAGATTATGGGCCCCAAATGAACTCTAGCTCCAGCCCAAGAATAGTCAGTTCTGAAAACATGGCCCTGCTCAATACTCACTCACATGAAAAGATCACTGAAGAGTGTCCTACGCATTGTGGTGAGAAAGCAGATGGTGCCTGGCTCTCAAGTGGAATCGTGTTTGTGGTTTTAAGGTGTGTATTCAAATAAAAAGCCATCTAAATAAGGAGTCCACTAAGCCAACATGGAAGAAAACCAGCTCGTATGAGTCAAAGATGACAATAAACTCAAATATGATGAAAGAAGTAATATCAGACCTAAAATTATGAACACCTAATTTAATTTGTGGAAGGCTATGGAGGACAGTGGGAGCCCAAAATCCATCTGCAGAATATCAAGACAAATTAAGCCACTGGCAGATCTCTAGTTACAGGCAAAGGTCTGAAATACTTACTACCAAACAAAAATCATTGTCAACCTGATTATGCTGGATCAAACTTGGGATTTGATCAGTTGACCTTCTAGATCCATCCTGAATTTGTTCTAGGTGTAAGGATCTCTTGCTTACTCCATGATAAAAACTTCTTCCCTGGCCTTTAAAATATTGATGGTGGTGGGTTAGGAAAAAAAAAAATGATGGTGGTGCTTTTTATTTGTCTTTATATATTATTGTCTTATCCATATCATTTTATTTTTTGTTATTATTTCTGTTGGATTTACCAGTTGAAGCACAGGAGTGGATAAATATAGTTAACTGATGAAAGGGTTTCTAGGAGATATAGGGGTGGGTGAGCAGGGATTGGGGAGGGTGAGGCTATTTCGGGAGTAAACAATGAAGGTGGGAGGGGGAGTGAGTACTAGGACTCAAGGTGATTACACAACTCAATTTAAAGATGATTTAACCATGGGAGTGGGGGGGTATAGAGAAAATATTCTGAAATTGTGGTAATGATTGTACAATTCTTCTTGATATGACTGAACTTTTGAATTGTGTGAATGTGGATTAAAGAGAATTTCAAAACTTAAAGTACAATGCTTTCTGTAATATGAAAATATCTATATACCTACAAGGAAGCCCAATTAGTATGACTATTATTCTAATTTAAGAATAAAGAAATTGAATTCTACCAACTTCAGTCTGAACTGATCACAAATATAATCAAGATGCATTATTGATAATTGGAATGAGAGCTGGAACAAAGAGGGACAATAGTTTGAAACTATGGCTTCAGAGAAACAAAAGTTGCAGATTGCATGATAGAATTTTCTGAGATGGACTTAAATGCAATACCTTTTTCAACAACATAATGTGTACTTGGATAGACAGCATACAGAATGTATAGATAGGTCTCATACTGACTACCTCCATGGGAAGAGATGACAGAGAAGCTCAGTAATAGCAGCCAAAAGGCTGACTGTGAAACAGAACATCAATTGCTCACATAAAAGTTCAGGTTGATGTTGAAAATTAAAACATGCCCACAAAAGCCCCAATATGACCTTGCATATATCCCACCTCAATTTTATAGACACATCAAGAACAGCATTAAATATTAACAACACTGATGACAACTGATATGCTGTGGGATGAAATAAATGACAAGGTTATATAATAAGAAAGCAATATGCCAATAAAAATAAAATAAAGCAGATATCAGAAGAGACCCTAAAACTTGCAGTTGATCATAGATCAACTGTAATAAATTTAAGAAATGAAGTTCACAGAAAATCACAAAGGGCAGATTAATGAGACAAAGTATCAAATATGCAGACTTGAAGTTAGAAAACCAAAAAGGAAGAACACACTCAACATATCTCATGCTGAAGGACTGAAAAAAAAAATCCAAGCATTGAGTTAAACATTAAGGATTCCTATGGGCAAAATATTGAACAAAGCAGGAAGTACCCAAAGATGATGGGAAGAACACTCACTGTACTGAAAAGTACATTCAGCTATTTTAAGAGGTAACTTCTGATCACAAACCAATGGTATTGAAGGAAGAAGTCCAAGCCCTATCAAAGGCATTCGCAAAAAATAAAGTTCCTGCAATTGGTCAATGGAAATGTTTCTTCAGCGAAGTAATATACAGGCTCGTCTATGCCTAAGAAATTTGGCACAAGGTTACAAGGCCAACTGAAAATCTGTGCCTACGTCAAAGAAAGGTGACACAACAGACTGCAGAAGTTATCAAACTTCTTATATTAATATCTGTTAAATCAACTTTTGCTGAAAAAAATTCATCAATGGTTACAATCAACAGAGTGCTGCCAGAAATTCAAGTCAGATTCAGGAGAGGATGTGGAACAAAGGATTTATCATTGATTATATGAGATGGATCTTGGATGAACAAAGATAACAACTGTTGCTACTTGCGTTGTAAAGGTAACAGGGTACATAGATCATAACTATTGATCACATTTGGAAAAATGGGAATTCCTCAACCCTTGATCATCCCTGTACAAACCAAGTAGTATTTGAGGCATTCATTGGAATAGAACAATATGGGGCTGTTTAAAAGCAGCTAATATTCATGTCAGAGCTGCTTTATTCCGCCATATTTAATCAAAATATATGGTGAAGTAATAATCTAAGAACATATGAAGACAGGCCCAGGATTGGAGAGAGTGTTTATTAACAACTTACAATATACAGATGACACCTCAACTGCTACAGGTGAGGACCTGAAACACTTGCTGATGAAGATCAAGGGTTGCAATCTTCAGTATGGAATACAACTCAATGCAAAGGAAACCAAAACCCTTATAATCAGTAGTCAACATTATGGTAAAGACTAATATTATCTAAAATGTCATTCTGCTTGGATTGACAAGCAATGCCCATGGAAGGAGCAGTCAAGAAAACAAACAGTATTGCACTGGACAAATCTGCTGCACAAGACATTTTAGTGTTGAAGAGCAAGGGAGTCACTTTGAGACTGAGACCTGTCTGACCCAAGAGAGTGTGGCATTTGGGCATTGAGACCAGAGAAGAATGGATACATTTGAATCATGGTATTGATGAAGAACAGTGAGAAGACCAGGGACAGGCAGAACAAGTATTCTAGAACAAATACAGCTAGAATGATCCTTAATGGTAAAGATGACAAGATTTCATTTCACATACTTTGAGCATATTGTCTCAAGATGTTGGACATCAGACTTGTTAAAATAGGGTAGTAAAAAAGATTCTCACAATGGACTGATAAAATGGTTACAAGTTCAAACCTAATTGTGAAGAGGCACAGGACGGTAGTATTTTGCTCTTTTGTACACTGGGTTGCTATGAGGAACCAACTAAATAGCACCTAAAAATGATCAGCTTAATGAGCTTTGTCTTCTCTTGATGAATGTTTCTTCTTGATTACATTTCATTGACTTACCTTCAATGCTACCTACTTCTGTAATCTTTTGGATTTTAATTTGCTGTGTTGGTATAATTTCTAATGTTTCATTTATTTTGTTATTGTAGTCGTCCCTGAATTTTCCCAAAGTTTTGTTTGCCTTGCAATATTCTCTATGTAAAATGCCCAATTATTAACTATTAGGAAGTTCCCATGACATTTCTTCCTTAGAAAGGGTTTCTAGATCTTTATTTTGGTGAATTGTTTCTTTGGGTGAAATGAAATTGAATTCTTCAGTGTACTGTAATGGTACTATTTGTACTTAATTGGTGATTATATGTTGTTAGGTGCTAAGCACCTGTCTCCTTATGGGTGTGACACAGAACGGGAATGACTATAATTCTCTGTTCACTGCGGAGTGCAGTTGAGAACAGATTTAGAAGATGTTGGCCACTATCATTAGTCAAAAAGTGGCCCCCACCTGTAGGTAGAACTCCTATGGTAAATGGGTGGGGGGAGGGGGAGGGCTGGGCACCTGGGCTGCCAGCTATTGATATGGGGCAGTTGTCAGCTCATTGTTCTGATCAAACCCTGTTCACAAAACTTCATAATGTTCAACAGCAATGGGTACAAGAAGAAAATCTTCCAATGTTGATTATAGTGATGATTTCACATTAAACACAAATTTCATAATGGATGTGTTGTAATGTCAGTTGAGAATTTACTAGTCTCGTGTCTTCATATTTAGATTTTATTCAGCTTCTTGTAGTCAGCATTCAAATAATCTCTCTATCCTCTCCTCTAAAACTGAGGGTCCCTGGATTTTCATTCGTGTTTTATTTGGTCTTTCACATATTTCTTGTACAGGATCTTGGTAGTGTGTCTGTTTGGGCCAGGTCCGGACCAGGCAGCCCCTTGCACCAGCCTCTCAAGAAGACAAATGACCTGCTGAACTTCAAAGCAGCTGCCTCCAGCATGTCACAAAGCTTACCCCCGGGCAGAACACAGACTCCCCCCCAGCGTGCCAGGAAGCAAGTTTGCTGAGAACAAGATGATTTATGGACAGGTCATCTCCTGCTCCGAAACTTGCAGCCGCAGTACAAAGAACCTCCCTTCCCCTTACCGGCCCATATGCCTTTAAGCTCATATAATATGTATATATCCTGCCACCCTAGCACCATGCGCGACTTCCTTAACCTATTCTTGTTGGGTTGCGGAATCCATCTGGGAGTTCTTTTCCCTCAATAAAATCTTTTTCTTTCACTCATTTTTGTCTGAACCCTGCCTCTGTTCTGTGACTCTGTCTCAATCTCTCGGTGTCTATTTAATCTTGGCAGAAGTCCTTCTTGATTATCTTTTAGTTCTATTTCCACATGACTTTTTGGAAAAGCTTTACTCACTTACTTAACATTTCATCATTTCATAATTTAAAATATAGTAGAGATGACCAAAACTACAGCCCCAACAAACACTTATGGGGTTGCTGAGTTGAAAATCTTAAACAGCACCCAACATGCACAGCAACAACAATCTAATACTAAGTTTTTATTTAATTAAAGAACACTTCATCATTGTACCTGTTTACAGAATTAGTTTCGCATTCAACAATTCTTAATTTGTTTCTTTTGTGACATTAGTTGTAATCCCTTAAACATCCTTTTTGGGTTCCCATTTCACCCTCTTCCTGCCTTCTGAACTTGGCTTTTAGCAACATTTCTTCTCATATGATTGTCAGTATACTTTGTTCTCATGAGTCCTCACAAGTGTTACTATTTTACAGGTCTGTCCAGTATGGCATAAAAATGATCTCTGGGAATAGGTTCATTTTCAGGTTTGACGGATGTTTAAGGGTTATAGTCTTAGGGGGAGAGGGGATTCTCTACCTGTCTTTATCAGACCAGTGAAGCTGGTCTTTTCTCTCCTACTCTGTTCAGGATCTTCGATTTTTACTAGAGTGGTAGCCAGGAACCTTCCAGTTCTCCTCGTCTTAAGGTTAGAGAGGTTGTGGGATACAGAAAGGTTTTCCCCAGGTTGTCACAACCTTATTATGACACATGGTAAATGACTGTACACTTGGAGGTCAGCTGCTTAGAGGGTATCTTGTCACAGGTGTATCCCCAGTGTTTCCCCCTTCCTATTGTGTGTGTATTCCTAGCTCGTCCCCTTCCTGTCACGCATAAACCTATTGTACAGCCCCTTCCTGTTACGCATATGGTTACCTGTCACTAGGGGGCTTGAATGTCCTCAAAATGTATATACAGCATGATTAGAAATATGATACATTTTCTCTCTGTGTGTGGACCTGGCTGTTGAGATCATGGCCGTCCTGAAGGTGAGCAATTGTATACTTTATTTTGTCTGTTGTCTCTTTAATTTTACCCCTCAATTACACAACTGGACCCGTTTGATTGTGGGAGTTGGTACCCCTCAGGAGGTAGGAGTTCATGTGGTCCAATAGTTCTTTAACCTAATTGTTTGGGTCTTTGATTTCAACTCTTTTCCAAATGGAAAGAGACTAACAGTTGGAACTTAACTGGTCACCACGCAAGCTTATAAGACTCCCTGTAACTGCTACTCATCCAAATAAAATGCAAAACATTCGGTTTAAAGACTGTTACACCAATTGCCCTAGACAGTCTCCAAACTATGGTCTTTACCCTTCCAGTCCAGTGCCTCAGAACTTGAAGGTGTTTTTGGATATGAATAAGTTTTCATAACTTTGTACCCTGTATGCTCTATCACATACGTGGACATATTGACATATTTACAGTACAAATAAGTATATCAAAATAGTCCCTGCCACACAGGTATACTCCCACAGACCACCGGTTCAACTCATAACTACCTATATATATACATACACTTATAAATTATTATTTGCTTTCACTGTTATTTCAAAATGGTGATTGGTATCTTTAAAAGGCATTTGAATCCAAAAACACAATTAAATAGATAATGAATGATTGACTACAAGCTAAGCAACTCTAAGAATTGCTGGCAGTTCCCAAAAGCTGAGAAAAACGATATACGGACCTCCCTTATTTCAGAGAGAGAACAAGGTGCTGTCAACACTTGCCTTCAGATTTCTGGCCTCCAGAACCGAGAATAAACTTCCCTTTGTTTTAAGCTACCTTGCTTATGGCATTTAGTTGTTGCTGATGCACAAGTTTATTGATAGTCATGTGCCAGGCTAGCCATTACTGTCTGCCTTCGCAAATCAGATGATAAACAATTGTGGTTACACATTAAATATAGCAAGAGGTCTTACACATCATCGTAACTTGCTTGTGTGAAACATTAATAAATATTCAAGAATCTTGGGCTTCTTGGCTTCACCAGGAATGCTACAGCATCCCTGCCGAATGTAAGACCCATGAGGGTCTGCCTTCTTCTTGTACAGCCAAATGCAACTGTGTTTGGGGGGAAAAGAGGAAAAAGACTCAAAGGTAATTAACAAACCACTAATATAAAATGTTATATATATGGATAGAGATTACTGCAAGGATGAGAATTCTTAGGATTCTAATAAATTCTTAGAAATGAGCACTAAAACTATGTAGTCAAGTAATTCTGGTTTTACATAAAGAATGCCTGTAATTTTAACAATTAAACAGTGGTGTCAGGTAGATGGAAAGATGTACAGATGTCTCCAAGAGCTGGACTCTGTCTAAATGTGAAGCTATGACAGCACATGTTCCAGAATTCCTTGTCTGATTAACTGTTCACACTTCCAACGAGGTAAAAAATGCTGAGGGAAAAAAGGGACACAGAAAAGAAATTATTGGAAAATAACCTCTTGGATTATATTTTACATCAATAAAAAACAAACTAATAGCTTATTTTAAAATTCCAACGGTGATAGATCATAATCAACTCAACAGCAACAAGTAGTTAATAAGGAATTAAGTTAAGTTTACTATATTTATTGCTTTATTCAAATTTTGTTAAAGCTATTGGTATTTTAATCAGAATTACTTAAATGAATTGTATAGTTTAAATTAAATTCAATAAGAAACTTGTAAACACAGAAGTGGTTTTTTGCCCAACTTTAATAAACACTGAATTTTCCAGGAGTGTAACTAGTATATATATTTTTTAAAAAAAAGAAGAACTTATGAATTAAGGACATCAGGTATAATGAATAACTATACAGACAACTTACAACAAAGATACAAGAGGTCTAGTAAAACTAGGTAATCTTGGAACCTTGAGCTTCAGAAGAAATTATAGAAAAGTGGACTGAAAACTAACTAGAAGATGAAGGGAAACAAAAGTGGTGCAAGAACAGACAGGTGAATTGTCAGCTAGCCTGACGCATTCCATCCAGACAGAAGCCTGGCACATTGGTAGCTGGCACTAAGAAAGGATCCTCACTTGTTTCCCACACCCTCCTGATATCACAATTGCCAGCCCCTACCTTCACCCATACACCAGACAGAGATATCCTTGTAAGTCCATTTCTGCTTGAAGACAAAGCTATGCCCTCATGGTTTAACATCCCCATGCCTAGAGATGGATTATCACCCCCATGCCCAGAAATGCTTGAGATTCTCCTCATAGCACTAGCAAAAAATACAATGCTGGATCCCTCGCTGCTCTTGGACACGTGGAAAGTTCCCCCATGATTAGCCATTCTGACCCAGCTGCTTCTCTACCAGAAAGATTCCCCTCAGCTATCACCTAAGCTGTAAAAACACCCTACTGGATCAGGTACGTGGACCACAGAAAACAGATAGGCCTGCCAAGCTCCATCTGGAATCAATATTCAACCCCCTAGAGGCTGTGACCTATACAAAAAGGTCCTCACCCCAAGTTTTCTCTTTGTTTTTCCTTTTCCTTCACTTCCTTTTATTTATTTTAATCACTTCTGCACTCTGCTTTCTTCTTTATTTCTGCTTCTACTTCTATTCTTTCCATTTTAATTTACTTTTCCAGTTCCCTTCCTTTCCTTTTTTATGTTTTGATTAGCTTCTCTTTTATTTTTCTCTACCTTGGTTTTTGACACACACACACACACACACACACACACACACACACACTTCTAGTTATTAAATTCCTTTCACTTGCTCTTGTTTGTCCGCTGTCTCTTGCTGGTTTCTTTTTCAAAAATTATTTCTTCGTTGGCAATTTTTTTTTGTCCCTTCCTGTTCTACCTGACAGTGGACAGCAATCGCAGGCCTAGCCACCTCTATGACTGTAGTCATACCTATACAGTGACAGACAATACATACTCCTGTACCACCTGATCATCTTTACGTAAGTGAGACCACCAAACAAACCATTGCTAACTGTGCTATAATAACAACAAACAGTACCACACACATTCTCAAATTATCCTTTACAACAACCACTAGATAGGTGGAGTGTCTGCAGTCTCAAATACTAAGATCAATTAAACACAAAAACACTAATACTACAACATCTCAGTGGCAAAGGCAATTTAAGTTTATATGAAGAAACAAGACAGAACAGCTGAAGCACATGACCAATATAGAGCTAGAAGACCTTTTTTCAGGAAGAAAAGGCATTGAAATTACCTGATAAACTATTAAAAATTATACTTTTATACTATCAATGAACCGGGAGAAAGGAAAGATTGCGAAGCTAAAGAAAAACTGAACACACACACACACACACACTTTAGAGTAATTCAGGAAAGCACTAAAATAACACATCAATTGAAACTAGAAACCGTATACCACAGCAAAGAGAAATTCAGAAGATTAATACTAAGATGAGAGAAACAGATAACGCATTAGAAGAGCAAAGGACTTTGCGAGTAGAAGGAGGCAGGGGAAGGGAGTGGTAAGCAAACAACGCCAAAGACAGGGGAACAACTAAGGAATTAAAATCAACAATGAGGAGGACATAGAGATCCTGGTGGTGTTGGGGTAACAGCAATTTAGCTGAGAAGAACTACTAAGGTGGAAGAAGGGTGAGTGTGATGGTGAGGTAGAAGAAAGGTAAAAAGAAACAGGAAAGATCTAGGAAGCAAAGCTATAGATAGAGGTATAAGCATAAGTGTGTACCTATGTAAATACATTAATTCATAAAAATAGAGGTATTGGTCTATGTACATCATATATGGCAAGACATTGATGTAGTAGATGGACGTTAGGTCTCTGCTCAGGGCCTGCCTTCAATACAAGAATACTTTGTTCTAAGAACCTGGCATGTTGTGATGCTCACCCTCCTGGCATGATCGGTGAAGACAAAATGGGTGCACAAGCAAATGTGGTAAAGAAAGCTGATGGATTGCCTGCAACAATGATGCAAAAATAGAGCGATACTGGGGATGGTTCAGGACTGGATGGGGTGTGCTCTCTTGTCTAGAGGGTCACTGTGAGGTGGAGCTGGTTCGACAGCACCCGACCACAACAACAACAGAAAACTAAGACTGGCTCTGACAAGTGTCAGATGCTGCTCACCCAGGCTTGGACATTAACTTTCCATCGCATTAAATGTAATCGCTTGGTGTCAGAGTTGGAGAAGCTGCTATTCATACTCTAGTGATCAAGTGTTATGTGAGAAAATTACTTGTACATTTACTAGTTTGCTATTCATACCTTATTTCAGTTTAGCTTAATAACCCATTCCCTTGTTTTCTTTATCTCTGGGGAAAATAAGTATCACTAATTGGAGCAGGATATGTGAAAGTACTGCAAAAATAAAACACACCATGCTAATATTAAAAAAAAAAGAAAGCTGATGGTACCTCTTCTATCAAAAGATATAGCATCTGGGATCTAAAAGGCTTGAGGTTAAACAAGCAGCTGTCTAGCTGATAAACAAACCCACATGGAAGAAGCACACCAGCCTGTGTGATCATGAGATGGGATCAGGTAACAGGCATCAGAAGACGCAAAACACACACACACACACCCCACACCCCCCCCCCCAAATCCATCTGTAGATAATGGAACATCTCCTTGCAAAAGGGTCACAAGGGATGAGTCAACTAGGATGCAGTATAACACCAATGAAATATACAATATTCCTCTGGTTCCTTGAGGTTCCTCACCCCCCACTACCATGACTCCAGTCCTGCCTTTCACTGAGGGCTAGACCAGAACATGTACACAGATACAGATAAGAGCTCGAGACACACACTGAATCAAGGAATAACAATGGAAGTAGTGATACCAGGAGGGCAGGAGAAAGGTGACTCCAATGATTGACACATAACCACACCCCCACCCCAGGGGGACGATCAACAGAAACCAAGGGTGACGGGAGAGAGTGGTTGGTTAAGATATGAAAATAATAATAATTTATAATTTATCAAGGGGTCAAGGTGGGGTGGGGAGGGAGGGGAAAAAGAGGGACTGATATTTTGACCCTGGCCTCTAAACCCCTGATAAGGCCTGACCGTGGCAGCCTGCTCTCTGCTGGCTCCTCTAAGCCCCATGTCCATCACATGGCTGGTTCATTTTCTGTCAGCGCCCACGTAACTGACATATCTCCCCCACTTGCCTGAAAAGACAGCCAGGAGATCACCTCGCTAGGGTTTGGGATCAACGGTGGCCCTCTCTCCTTTGGGGACTGCCTACACCAGCGGAGCTCTTAACACTGGTCTCACTTCATGCCCTGCCTTGCCCTAGGGGCTAACTGACCCTGGGGCACAGCAAGGCCAGTATCATCACAAGGGCATAAGGACTGCACCTCTTGGCCTCCTAGTACAATCCTGCCCCTTGAGAGTCCCTGGCGTCTAATAGTAAGGGCTCAAATAGAAAGTAAATGTTTAGAAAATAATCTTGGCAACATATGTACAAATATGCTTGATACAATTGATGTATTGATTATTATAAGAGCTCTAAGAGCCCCTTTATTAGTCTAGGTACTTTGGAGAAGTAAATCTACAGCAACTTGTGTATAAGAGAGAGTTGTATGTAAAGGTTAAGTGCGCATCAAGAAAATATTCCAACCCAGTGCTGCCCAAGCCCACAAGTCCAACATTAACCCATTAGTCCAATAACAGTCCACAAAGTCCTGCTCCATCTCACAAAACAGACACAATGATGTCGACTGCAGAGGAAAGCTGAGTCAATGAATATGTAAGCATCTCAGCGCTGGCAGGGGTCTCCACGTGGGTGCTCCAGCACCCAGGGCTGCATCGGGGTATGTTCATGTGGCTTCTCCCTGGGGATGTCTTGCAGGAAGTCTGTCTTGCAAGCTGAAGCAGGGAACTGCGAAAGCAGTTGCACCCTGGTGTGACCACAAAGCAAGAGACCCGAGAACTAGAAAGGTGAGGCTCACTGAGCCATTTATCCCTCTGCCCTTCAATTAACCCCACATGTGTTTATCGGCCAGGTTGGCACAATAAACTAACTGAGTCCCCAGTAGTATGATCTTTTAATTTTAAAAAAGAGCAAATGGACTAGAATTGAATCAGAGAGAGTTCATCAGTGAGATTAAAGAAAATCTCTCAACCTAATTTGGTAAAGGAATAATTTTTAAAATAGACAAGAAAATCTAGAGAAAATCACAGAATTCTGTGGGACAACATCAAGTACATTATGTGTGATTGGACAAAAAAACAGGAAGAAACAAACAAAACAATCAAAAGAGCAGAGAGAAGGAAACTTCCTTAATATATCATGACATGGTAAAAAATGTACTCATGAAGCTAAACAAACCAAAAGCAGGGCTGACTGAAATAAAATAATCATGACATATCATGATGAAAGTTACAAATGACAGGAATCCTGACAGCAATTGAGGAAAAATAAGTTACTTAAAAAGAGGAACTGAAAACAAAAATTGTCTTAGAAAAAGTGCATCCAGAAGGCTCTGTAGCAGAAAATGACGAGACTTGGTTTAATGTACTTTGGACATGTTGTCCAGGGAGACAGACCTTGGAGACGTGTCCCACGCATGATAAAAGTACTGGGTTTTAGAACCGAGGAAAACCTTCAACAAGATGGATTGACACAGTAGCTGCATCACTGGGCTCAAAGATAAGAACAATAGTGAGGACTGCACAGTATGGGGCAGGGTTTTGCTCTATTGTCCATAGGAACACTGAGTTGGAATAACTCCACAGCACCTTCCAATAACAGCAACAACACCACCATCTATCATACACGAACACACTGAAGCAGGAAAAGTAAACATACATATTGAAAAGAGAAACAAGTCATGCAATTAAAAACTCCCAATACATTCAAAGAAGAGTTGACACCAATTTTATTCAAACCATTGTAGGACATAATAAAAATGGAAAGTCCCCAAATTCATTTTATGAAACTTGTAAAATCATTATACCCAAATCAGACAGAAACATAGCCAGGAAAGAAAATAATACAGCAATATCCCTTATGAACATAAATGTAAAAATATCTCAACAAAACCCTACCTAATAAAGCCAACAATAAATATCTCAGTAAAGTAAATCATCATGACCAACATGAATTCATAACAAGGGTGCAATGATGGTTACATATTAGAAAAACAATCAATGTTATCCACTATATAAACAAAACAACAGGAAAGAACTTTATAACCATATTAGAAAAATTCAAATCCTACAATCCTGAGAAGAAAATTGGACCGACGGTTCCAGGGGATAAAAGAAAGGGAGAGCTAGGGAAGGGGGAGGGGAGCCAACAGACCCACGGACAGGGAACAACAAGAGATCTAAAATTGATGGAGAGGAAGGTGTAGAATGCCTGGTGGGGTTAGATCAAGTGCAATGTAGCTGAAAGAGGAATTACTTAGAGCCAAATGAAGGTCAAACATGATAGTGGGACAGGAGGAAAGTAAAGGGAAATAGAGGAGGAAAGGAGGCAAAAGACATTTTTTTTTACATTTTATTAGGGGCTCATACAACTCTTATCACAATCCATACAAATACATACATAAATTGTATAAAGCACACCCCTACATTCTTTGCCCTAATCATTTTCAAAGCATTTGCCCTCCACTTAAGCCCTTTGCATCAGGTCCTCTTTTTTTCCCCCTCCCTCCCCGGTTGCCCCCTCCCTCATGAGCCTTTGATAATTTATAGATTGTTATTTTGTCATATCTTTCCCTATCCGGAGGCTCCCTTCCTCCCTTTCTCTGCCGTCCATCTCCCAGGGAGGAGGTCACATGTGGATCCTTGTAATCGGTTCCCCCTTTCCAACCCACTCACCCTCACTCTCCTAGTATCACCCCTCAGACCCCTGGTCCTGAAGGTATCATCCACCCTGGATTCCCTGTGTCTCCAGCTCCCATATGCACCAGTGTACATACAACCTCTGCCCTATCGAGTCCTGCAAGGTAGAATTCGGATCATGGTAGTTGGGGGAAGGAAGTATCCAGGATCTGGGGGAAAGCTGTGTTCTTCATCGGTACTACATCGCACCCTGACTGACCCATCTCCTCTCCTAAACCCCTCTATGAGGGGATCTCCAGTGGTTGACAAATGGGCTCTGGGTCTCCACTCTGCACTTCCCCCTTCATTCACTATGGTATATATATATATATATATATATTGCATGATGCCTTTGGCACCTCGTGATTGCACAGGCTGGTGTGCTTCTTCCATGTGGGCTTTATTGCTTCTGAGCTAGATGGCCGCTTGTTCACCTTCAAGCCTTTAAGACCCCAGACACTATCTCTTTTGATGGCCGGGTACCATCAGCTTTCTTCGCCACATTTGCTTAGGCACCCGTTTGTCATTGGTGATCGTATCATGGAGGTGTGCACCCAATGATATGATTTTTTTGTTCTTTGATACCTGATAACTGATCCCTTCAGGACCACGCGATCACACAGGCTGGTGTGTTCTTCCATGTGGGCTTTGTGCCTTCTGAGTTAGATGGCCGCTTGAGACCTTTAAGACCCCACACACTATCTCGTTTGATTGCCGGGCACCATCAGCTTTCTTCACTACATTTACTTGTTCACGCACTTTGGCTTCAGCAGTTGTGTAGGGAGGGTGAGCATCGTAGAGTGCCAACATAATAAAAGAAAGTATTCATGCATTGAGGGAGTGCTTGAGTAGAGGTCCAAGGTCCTTCTGCCACCTTAAAACTAAACCTATAAATACAGAAACATAGATCTATTTCCCCATCCTCATATATATATTTGCATGTACATGTCTTTGTCTAGACCTCTATAAATGCCCTTTGACTCCTAGCTCTTTCCTCCATCTCCCTTGACTTTCCTCCTGCCCTACTACCAAGCTCCATCCCCACCTGGGTTACAGCTATACCTCTTCTTTATGTAACCTTACCCTTGATCATTCCCTACCAGGCCTGCCACTCCCTCCTCACTACCATTTTGGGTCCCATGTTGTTCCCTTGTCCCTGGGTTTGTTAACACCACTTCCTTACCCCCCCACTTCCCCTATCCCAAGCCCCCCCCGGAACTGTCGGTCCATTGTTTTTCCTCCAGATAGTTCATCCAGCCTGTCTTATTTAGACAGACCTGTGGAGACAATAACATGCACGAAAATAAGACAGAGGAAAACAAAGCAACAGTATACAACCAGACAACAAAACAACAACAAATCACTGACAAAGAACAAAACAAAACACATCAAGAAAGAAAACTTGTAGTTAGTTCAAGGATCGTTTGTTGGAGGCAAAAGACATTTATAGAGGTGTAAATATACACACATATATAAAAATATACTTATATAATGATAGGGATATGGGTCTATGTTCATATATTTATGTTTAATATCAAGGTTGCAGATGAATATTGGTTCTCTATTCAAGTCCTCCCGCAACGCAAGAACACTTCCTTCTAATAACCTGGCATTCTGTGATGCTCACCTTCCTGACATGATAGCTAAAGTCAAATGGGTGCATTAGCAAATGTGGTGAAGAAAGCTGATGGTGCCTAGCTATGAAAAGATACAGTGTTTGGGGTCTTAAAGGCTTGAAGTTAAACAAGCGGCCATCTAGCAGGGAAGCAATAAAACCCACATGAAAGAAGCACCCAGCCTGTGTGATCACAAGGTGTCAACAGGATCAGGTATCAGATGACCCAAAACAAACCATCATATAGATATGAATTGGGGGGGGTTTGGAGTGGAAACCCAAGGCCCATTTGTAAACAATTGGACATCTCCTCACAGAAGGGTCAAGTCAGTCAGGGTGAAGTTTAGCACCAACAAAATACACACTACTCTAGCTCTTTAATTGACCTTGGCACCCCACTATCCTGACCCCAGTTCTAGCTTACAAATCTGGCTTGACAGGAACATGTACCCTAGTACATATCAGAGCTCTTGGTACACGGAATCCAGGACAGATAAATCCCTCAGGAACAGTAATGGGAGTAGCAATACCATGAGGGGAAGGGGAAGATGGGAGAGGAAGGGGAGAAAAGGAAAACCAGTCACAATGATCGACATATAAGCCACTCCCCACCTGCAGGGGACAAGCAACAGAGTAAAGGGAGACTGCAGACAGTGTAAAATATGAAAATAATAATAATTTATAATTTAACAAGGAGTCATGAGGGTGAGGGAGGGAAGGAGGGAAATAAAACAGGAGCTGATACCAAGGCCTCAATTAGAAAATGTTTTGAAAATAATGGTGACAACATATGTACAAATGTGCTTGATACAATTGATATATGGATTGCTATAAGAGGTGTAAGAGCCCCTAGTAAAATGATATTAAAAAATACATCTACCTCTCCGTCTCTCTGCCACCCCGAGTGTGGTGGTGCTCCGACTTCACCATGTCATCTCATAAGACTTTCAGGATCAAGAGATTCCTGGCCAAGAAACAGAAGCAGAATCTGCCCATTCCCCAATGGATTCGAATGAAAACCGGTAATAAAATCAGGTACAACTCCAAGAGAAGACATTGGAGAAGAACCAAGCTGGGTCTGTAAGGAGCCCCCTGAAGGATGGCACGCATGGCCGCATTTTCCCAGGCTCAAATCATGAATTAAGATTTTTGTCCCCATCTGATGAATTGAACTTCAATCGGCAAATAATCTGGTTTATTCCTTGATTTTTTGCTTCCTAATCAAGTTTAACAATAAATAATGTAAGGTTGTTGTTGTGAGAAAAAAAATACATCTATACTACTATAATACCTCAAGTAGAAAAAGACAGAAAATGGGGTAAGATGGCCACCATATAACAAGCCCGGGAAGATGTGCTCAGCAACTACCAAAGAGTTTCCACTATGAGAGAGATTCTGCACTTCCTGGTAGCAAGAAATTCAACTTAAAAGCCAAGTTGACCCAAGTTTCTCAAAGTGGAAAGCAGCAAGGCCTGCTGACAAACTCCCCTTTACGGATGAGCAGCAACATGAGTTGCTTCTACAAGCATCGTGATTCTTCGTGGCCCCTGAGAAAAGACAGTCAGCCAGCCAACCCTCTACCTCCCTGGCCTCTAGGGACACAGATAGCTAGCAGATCACTTGGGCAGCTTGGTACACACATGCTCAGTACCCAAGGTATGCTTTGTACCATTTCCCCATCTTCCTCCTCTTTTCCTGCTTTGTTCTACAAGGCATTCCATCCGGTGTGCCAGCGCCGTGATACCGCATACATGTACACACAGACTACTAAAAGAGCAGGAATCCCCACCCACAAGGTAGCTTTATTATATATATTTTTGGATTTTGTACTTTTGTTCTATTTTAATACTCTCTCTCTCTCTCTCTTTTTTGATCTCCTACTTCCTCTTCTGGAGTGACTCCACCCTCCTGAGAATCCACATTCCTCCCAGGAAGAGACAGGTCTGTGTATCCCAGCATACCCACTCTAGCATGGGCTTTCCAGGACCTCCTAAGTGCACAGATATGCTCACATTCATTCACATTGCCACAATAGCAGAATCTGGTACCCACAACCATACCCAAGTCTTTTTTTTTGATCCTTGTACTTCTATCAATTATCTTTCTATTTTCTTGCTGTTCTCTCGTTAAATATCTTTCCATGAAACCTATTAATTGAGATTAACTCTCTGCCCGCAAGTGTCAACTCACAGTGATCCTATAGGACAGGGTAAAACTGTCCGGTGAGTTTCTGAGACTGTAACTGTTTATGGGAATAGAAAGTCTCCTTTTTTTGGCGGAGCAGCTGGTGGTTTTAAAATGTTGACCTTTCGGATTACAACTCAATACATAACCATTATATGACCAGAGCTCCTTATTGTGATTACCCCTCTGAAAATATTTTCCCATTATTTTTGCAAGTCTGTTGGCTTATTCACAGTCACTTATTACTATCACTACTTTATTCTTATCATTACTTTTATTTTATTCTATTTTTCCCATCCACTATCCCCACTTAGGCACCTTTCCCCTTCTTTTCATTTCACCACTGTATGTTTTCCAGCTCCTATTAGAACTCACCTGTGTCACTAGACAAATTCTACCTCTGTATGGCCAACAGCTCACACACCACAATGCTGAAGAAACAGCAGTCAAGCACAGAAAGCTTCCAAATTCAAGAAAAACAAACATGAACAACCAAGTAGCACTCAAACCAATGGAATAGTCTGAAGATGTGATTGTGAACCACCAGTAACAGAATTCAGAAGAATGATGCTTAGGTCAAGAGATCTGGGGAATGTTCATGAGAAAAACAGAAGAAATTGAGAAACTAAAATCCTTAAACCAAAGGATTCTAGAAGACAAGCAATGAGATAACTGAATTAGGCAACATAGTAAAAGGCTAGAGGAATAAAATGGAAAAGGAAAATAAAATAAATGAGCTTGAAGACAATTACCCTCACGACAGTAGACAAGAGAAGCAATCAACAAAAAAACCCGGAAGCATCCAAATAAATCCTGTAGGACACTATCATAAGAACCCATCTAAGAAAAGAAAAAAGAAAAGAAATGCTGGGAAAAGAACACCACCAAAAAAAAAATCGACAGAGAATAGTACAAGAAACCATGGAAGAAAATTTCAACATATTATTCAACAAGCTGAGAAGAATGGACAACCAAAGAGAAAACATCAAGACATAAAGAAAAGGAGAGAATCTGAGGGCAGCTAGAGAAAAAGGAAAAGTTATCTACAAAGGAAAGTTGAAAAGGATAAATTCAGACTTCTCAGCAAAAGACCTGCAGGCAAGAAGACAATGGAATGACATATATACAATTGTGACGGGTGGAAGGGGGGGTGGGGCGGAAGGAAGCCAGCCAAGAATATTATACTGAACAAAAATATCCCTCAAATACAAGGGAGAAATAAAGGTTATTTCCTGAGGAGGAAAAAATAAAGGAATTTTGAATTCAACAATTCATTTTCTCAGATCACAATGTTATAAAACTGGAAATCTACAACAGAAAGAAAAGGAACAAAAAGACAAACACATGGAGACTGAACAACATACCATTTCAAAATGACTGGACACTAGAGTAAACGAAAACGAGAAATTAAGAAACTCCTTAAAACAAGCAAACCTATAACACATCATACCAAAAACTCGGATACAACAAATGCAGTTATCTGAAGTCAATTTATAGCAATCAATACACACACGAAATATGAGAGAAATCCAAAACCAATACTAATAAAACACTTCCAAGAAGTAGAAAGAGGGAAACCACATAAGTCCTTCAACAATAAAGGGAAAGAACTAATAAAAATTGAAGCAGAAATAAATGAACTGAAAAATGGGGGGGAAATCAACAAGACAAAAAGTTGGTTATGAAAAGATTAACAAAATCGACAAACTGCTAGAAAACTTAACAAAGGAAAAGAAAGATGCAAATATCTAGAATTTGAAATGAAAAGGGTGCCATCACAAAAGATCCAAATGAAATAAAAAGATACATGTAGAGCAAAAGAAGAATTAGAGGTCACCAAGAGACTTCCAACCAAGAAAGATTCTAAAGAAGTATGTATGTTGCCTTCACAGGAGAATGCTAGCAAGTATTCAGGGAAGAGCCATAACTAATTCTGTGCAGACTATTCCAAAATATAGAAACTGACAGCAAACTCCCACACGCATTCTATGAAATGAGCATAATCCTCAAAACCTGATCACGATCATTTAGAAAAAATGAAAACAGGAAGTAGATAAGAGTGTCCCTCATCAATATTCTTATTCAACATTGTACTACAATAAACATCTTAGCCAGACAGACAGCAAAAAAATTTTAAAATAAAAGGAATATAATTGGGCAAAAAATAGGTCAAGCTGTCACTATTTGCAGATAGTATGATTTTACATAGTGAGAGCCCCAAGGACTCCACAGAAAGATTGTTGGAAAGTACTAACGAATCTGTTAAAGTAATGGCATACAAGATTAATAAGCAGAAATCAATTTTAATATGCTATTGAAGAGCTCCAAAATAAAAACATCAAGAAAAAAAATTAAAAAAGAGAAAACAATATCATTTATAATATCCATACAAAAGATGAATACCTGGGAATAAACTTAACCAAAGAAACAAAAGACCTGTACAAAGGAAACTACAGAAAAATCAAAATGTGAATATTACTGAAAGCAATAAATCTATAGATAGAACACAATTCTGATCAAAATCATTTTCTTGGGGGCTCATACAGCTCTTATCACAATCTATGCATCCATCCATTGTGTCTAGCACATTTGTTCATTGTTGCCATCATCATTTTCAAAACAATTTCATTCTACTTGAGCCCTTGGCATGGGCTCCTCATTTTTCCCTCTTCCCTTCTTCACGAACTCTTAATAATTCATAAATTGTTATTAATTTTTCATGTCTTACACTGTCCGAGGTCTCTCTTTACCCTCTTTTCTACTGCCCATGCCCAAGGAGGGGTTACATTGTGATCAGTGCCCCCTCTTGTTACCACTACTCTCACAGCTGTCTACAAATGGGTTTGGGGTCTCCAGTCCACCCTCCCCCTCAATCACATCAATAAGGCTTTTTGTTCTGGGTCTTTGATGCCAGATACCTGATCCCTTCGACACCTCTTTATCACACAAGCTGGTGTGCTTCTTCCATGTGGGCTTTGTTGCTTCTTAGAGAGAGTCACTTGTTCATCTTCAAGCCTGTAAGACCCCAGATGCTATATCTTTGCATTGCTGGACACCATCACCTTTCTTCATTACATTTGCTTATGCACCCATTTGTCTTCAGCAATTCTGGCGGGAAGGTTATCACAGAATGCCAGGTGACTAGAACAAAGTGTTCTTGCGTTGAGGGAGTACTTGAGTAGAGGCCCACTTAATTGGACCTTTTGGACCTACTTTCTATCCAGCTCTTGGTAATCCAGGGTGTGTGCTACAGACTCGTGGACTTAATATTGTTCTTTGGAGGCACACAATATCTTTCATAGGCCACACCAGAAAGAATCCATGTGGAAGCTACATTCACTGGAGTTTGTAAACTGGGCTTTCATTCAAACTCATCAGGAGCCCTTTGATTTAAGACTGAAATTCATCAGTGTGAGAAGATGATGACTGCTATCCCAAGTTATGGAATTGGCAGTTATTGGACTTTGGTTTGACTCTCTGGCCTTCAGGGTGCCTAATGAATGGTGATCCAGGAATACCAAATATTTACTACTTTAATGCTCTTCTTATTTTGTTATGACATGTATTAGTCAGGTATGCATGTTGCTACCTTTTGGAATGAATTTTGTTGAAAGTTTTGTTCCAACATCAACCCTAATTATTTGTGTAAATAGTGTCCAGCCCAGCCTGTGTGATCACGAGGTGTCAATGGGATCAGGTATCAGGCATCAAAAAACAAAAAGTCCTTTCACTGTGATGAGTGGGAGTGCGAAATGGGGACACAAAACCCATCTATAGGCAACTGGACATACCCTTACAGAAGGGCCTTGGGGAGGAGACAAACCAGTCAGGGTATAGTATAGTAAAGATAAAACATACAGCTTTCCTCTAGTTCTTTAATGCTTCCTCCCTCCCACTATCATGATCCCAATTCTACCTTACAAATACGGGTAGACCAGAGGATGTACACTGGTACAGACAGGAACTAGAAACAGAGGCAATCCAGGACAGATGACCCTCTGAGGACTAGTAGTGAGAGTGGCGATACCGGGAGGGTGGAGGGAAGGTAGGGTAGAAAGGGGCAAGGGATTATAAAGATCTACATATAAACTCCTCCATGGGGGACAGACAACAGAAAAGTGGGTGAAGGGAGACGTTGGACAGTGTGAGATATGCCAAAATAATAATAATTTATAAATAATCAAGGGTTCGTGAGGGAGGGTGGGGGAAGGAGGGTGAAAATGAGGAGCTGATACCAAGGGCTCAAGTAGAAAGAAAATGTTTTGAAAATTATATGGCAACAAATGTACAAATGTGCTTGACACAATGTATGTATGGATGAATTGTAATAAGAGCTGTATGAGTCCCCCCAGAAAAGATTTTTTAATAAATTGTTCAGAAACTTGAATTTAATCTATATAAGTCAACAATTCGAGCATGAATTGATGTCTGAAACCAGCCTATACTTCTATATGCTTTTCTCAACCGTGTTTTAAATTCTGTATCATTAGCTAAATGAATCACACTATCGTTACCTTATGTCCCAGGAAGATGGTTTGAAAAGTTTTCGTTATCATAAAATGATAATGTTGTTTCTAAAGTGAACCAGAGACATATATAAACCACAGATATGTGAATGGATTTTGTGCTCCCATTTAAATCTAGCCCCAATCTAAGAACTATGCGTTCTTAGGATGTGGCCCTCTTTAATGCTTAAAGAAGTCACTAAAGATATAGGTGCTATAGAAAAAACAAAACAAAAGAGAATGAAAAAACAACAAACAAAGCCCAAGTAATATACTCATAAAAATTATATCTGTTTGTAATTAATAGATAAAAATTTTACTAGTACATTGCTTAGAACACATGGTAGATAAATGGAATCACAGAATGGAATTTTCCCACTTTTTGCAGTCCATTGTATATTCAATATTTGTAAGTCTTAACATTTACAAAAAGTACAAAACAAGGTGATCTATATTAAACATAATGCCTGTGCTATAAATTGTCATCACAAGGTAATTATTTTACTATTGATTCGAACATTTTCTTCATTCAATACTTTTATTGAAGTTCAAAGTATACATTCTTAAGACAATAAATACCTGGCTGTTTTTTCTTAGTATCACAGAGGTACCATCATCAACTTCAAATTCTCCATAGTCTCTTAGACACCGTACCTGAAAAGAAAATCAGATATTTTATCCAAATTACCTTTTAAAATATGCAGTGATCATAACATGAAGTGGGATTATATAAATGCCCGAACAGTAAAAGTACTGTATTTTATGTGTCTGTTTCCTCCTCTGTGTACTTAGGACCCTTACTATTCCCAGATATTTACTGTGGTCCTAAACCTAAAGATCTCAATTTCCTACGTCACCGGGAAGGGAAACATAAGCTTTGCAAATGTATACATGGATGGTATTACCAATAAGGAAACCAGGGATTTAGATAAAAGGAGACTACATAGTTGGACGTTTTCCTCTCAAACAATGCACTATATTAATCAGAAGGAATAAAAATGAGGGACATAACAGTGGCAAACAAGAAAGAAAAGAGCATTTTACCTCAACTAGATTGACCAGATCCTTCCCATAATCCATCAGGATAAAAGAACATACATCTAAAAACAAACTGTTTTTCTTTTTAACAATTTATTGGGGCTCATACAATTCTTATCACAGTTCATACATATACATACATCAATTGTATAAAGCACATCTGTAGAGTCTTTGCCCTAATCATATTTTTCTCTTTTCCTTTTTTACATTTTATTAGGGACTCATACAACTCTTATCACAATCCATACATATACATACATCAATTGTATAAAGCACATCCATACATTCCCTTGCCCCAATCATTCTCAAGGCATTTGCTCTCCACTTAAGCCCCTTGCATCAGGTCCTCTTTTTTATTTTTTCCCCCTCCCTCCCCTTTCCCCCCTCCCTCGTGTGCACTTGGTAATTTATACATCGTTATTTTGTCATATCTTGCCCTATCCGGAGTCTCCCTTACCCCCCTTCTCTGCTGTCCCTCTCCCAGGGAAGAGGTCACATGTGGATCCTTGTAATCAGTACCCCCTTTCCAACCCACTCACCCTCCACTCTCCCAGCATCGTCCCTCACACCCTTGGTCCTGAAGGTATCATCCACCTTGGATTCCCTGTACCTCCAGCCCTCATATGTACCAGTGTACAGCCTCTGCCCTATCCAGCCCTGCAAGGTAGAATTCGTATCATGGTAGTTGGGGGGAGGAAGCATCCAGGATCTGGAGGAAAGTTGTGTTCTTCATCGGTACTACCTCGCACCCTAATTAACCCATCTCCTCTCCTAAACCCCTCTATGAGGGGATCTCCATTGGCCGACACTTGGGCCTTGGGTCTCCACTCTGCACTTCCCCCTTCATTTAATATGGTATATATATACATATATACATATACATATATACATATACACACATGTACACATACATACACACATATCTTTTTTTTTTTGCATGATGCCTTATACCTGGTCCCTTGGCACCTCGCGATCGCACTGGCCGGTGTGCTTATTCCATGTGGGCTTTTTTGCTTCTGAGCTAGATGGCCGCTTTTTCACCTTCAAGCCTTTAAGACCCCAGACACTATCTCTTTTGATAGCCAGGCACCATCAGCTTTCTTCACCACATTTGCTTATGCACCCATTTGTCTTCAGCGATCCTATCATGGAGGTGTGCAGTCAATGATATGATTTTTTGTTCTTTGATGCCTGGTAACTGATCCCTTCGGGACCACTCGATCACACAGGCTGGTGTGTTCTTCCATGTGGACTTTGTTGCTTCTGAGCTAGATGGCCGCTTGTTTATCTTCAAGCCTTTAAGACCCCAGTCACTATCTCTTTTGATAACCGGGCACCATCAGCTTTCTTCACCATATTTACTTGTTCACCCACTTTGGCTCCAGACGTTGTGTCGGGAGAGTGAGCATCATAGAGTTCCAATTTAATAAAAGGAGATATTCATGCATTGAGGGAGTGAACAAACTGTTTTTCAAAGGAAATCAAGTCTTCCAATCTCTTGTTTCTCAGGAATACTTAAAAATACATTTAAAAGATTCAGTTTCATGCTCTTTCATTTTGCTTACACAGTAACTTAGCAATCAATTAATTTTCATTTAGTATTTTAAAAATAAAACAAAATTTATGGAAGATGGAATGTTAGATTACATTAAGATGCTTGAAATTAAAGTGCCAACATCCAATCATTTTTGACCTATAAAATATAAGCTTAATATAGTTCAGCTCACACATCACTATTACCTTAAAACTGTGAATCAAAGTTTGTTGCAGAGAGGGCACTATAAGTATTTCCATACTCCTGTCCCTCTATAGCAGTGTTTCCCAAAGTGGGGATACTGCAATGATCCAGGAGGAGTATAAAGCAGATAGCTACACTTTATCCTGGAGTATAGGCTATTGTATAAAAGTTTTTAATTTTACACACACACACACACACACACACACACACACACACACACCATAGTGAATGAAGGGGTAAGTGCAGCGTGGAGACTCAAAGCCCATTTGTCGGCCACTGGAGATCCCCTCATAGAGGGGTTTAGGAGAGGAGATGGGTCAGTCAGGGTGCGATGCAGTACCGATGAAGAACACAGCTTTCTCCCAGATCCTGGATGCTTCCTCCCCCAACTACCATGATCCTAATTCTACCTTGCAGGACTGGATAGGGCAGAGGTTGTACACTGGTGCATATGGGAGCTGGAGGCACAGGGAATCCAGGGTGGATGATAACTTCAGGACCATTGGTATGAGGGGCAATGCTGGGAGAGTGGAGGGTGAGTGGGTTGGAAAGGGGGAACTGATTACAAGGATCCACATGTGACCTCCTCTCTGGGAGACAGACGGCAGAGAAGGGTGGGTGGGGGGGGTAAAGGAGACTCCGGATAGGGAAAGATATGACAAAATAACAATGTATAAATTACCAAGGGCACATGAGGGAGGGGAGAAAAAAAAGAGGACCTGATGCAAAGTTAAAGTGAAGAGCAAATGCTTTGAGAGTGATTAGGGCAAAGAATGTAGGGATGTGCTTTATACAATTGATGTATGTATATGTGTGGATTGTGATAAGAGTTGTATGAGCCACTAATGAAATGTAAAAAAAGAAAAAAAAAAAAAAAGAACACAGCTTTCCCCCGGATCCGGGATGCTTCCTCCCCCCAACTACCATGATCCTAATTCTACACTGGTGCATATGGGAGCTGAAAGCACAGGGAATCCAGGGTGGATGATAACTTCAGGACCAATGGTATGAGGGGCAATGCTGGGAGAGTGGAGGGTGAGTGGGTTGGAAAGGGGGAACTGATTACAAGGATCGACATGTGACCTCCTCTCTGGGAGACGGACGGCAGAGAAGGGTGGGGGGGCGGGGGGTAAGGGAGACTCCGGATAGGGAAAGATATGACAAAATAACAATCTATAAATTATCAAGGGCTCATGAGGGAGGGGGGGCAAGGGAGGGAGGGGGGAAAAAAAGAGGACCTAATGCAAAGTGCTTAAGTGGAGAGCAAATGCTTTCAAAATGATTAGGGCAAAGAATGTAGGAATGTGCTTTACACAATTGATGTATGTATATGTGTGGATTGTGATAATAATTGTATGAGCCCCTAATAAAATGTAAAAAAAATGATTAGGGCAAAGAATGTACAGATGTGCTTTATACAATTGATGTACGTATATATATGGATTGTGATAAGAGTTCTATGAGCCCCTAATAAAACAATTAGGAAAAAAAACAGGCCCAAAGAACAAAAGAAAACTGGGTTAGCAATATATATATACATAAATTAAAATATCTATAAAGAGATTCTATCACCGCCCTCTAGTTGATTCTAACTCACAATGACCCTATATTGGATTTCCAAGGCTGTAAATCCTTACAGAAACTAAGAGTCTCATCTTTCCCCTGAGCAACAGTTGGTAAATTTGAACCGTAAGAACCTCAGAACCCTGGTGGTACAGCAGTTAATCACTGGGTTGCAATCTGCATGGTCGACAGTTCAAAACTACCAGTACCAGTAGGAGAAAGCCTGGGCTTTCTACTCAGAAACCCATAGGGGATCCCTAGGAATCAGCATTGACTCAATACCAGAGAGTTTGGTTCTGGAACCTTATGGTTAGCAGTCCAATCAATGCCTATCCTACAATGCCAGCAGGGATCCTAAGAAAGAGATGAAGAGATGTAGTCAATGAATAAGGCCCATCTAGCCATCATCTCTTATGCATTGTATTATCAATTCTAGCCTATATGGCTATGGTTAAAATGCCATTTTGGAGGGATGGTTATGTGGAAAAGCCATCTCAGAAGCAGGAACACAGAGAAATGCTGGACCATCAAGGTGTAAGAGGCCCTAGTGGGACATACTTGAGATCTTTGTCTGAAGTGGTAGAGACTGAGATGGAGGCATCAAAGGCTGCAGCACAGAGACCATGGGACAGAACAGAGGGACTAGGCCAAGACCAGAGGCTGAGGCAAGGCGTCCATGACATAAAACAGAGGAGCAATACTGAGACTATGATACTTTGAGGCAGAGCAGTGGGCTGCCTTTCTGGCCCAAAGAGGCAAAGGGACTATGTGACTGAGAGGCTAAGGACTAAAGACTGACATGACTGCTGGATGACAGGAGAGGTACACTTACTGTTTCCTGATGCTGACTTGTGGTAACTAGTTACCTTCCTTAATAAGCCCACTAAATTGTGAATATTGTCTGTGAGTTCTGTGAGGCCAACTGGGACCGATAATTGAACCCGACAGAAAGGCAGTGTGTGAGGGAGGAGTGGGTGGTGTCAGAATAGATATTGAAGGATGAAGGATGGAGGCATGTCTGAACTCTGCCTCATGGAAACAGTGAAGCCAGAGAAAGTCAAATACGGCCCTCTGATATGTCTTCCTACATTTAAAGAAGCCAATCCAATTACTAGCACTAACAAATAAGAGAAACAACGTTACTGGATAACTCAACAGGATATTTGAGTTGGCAGAAGAACAGAACAGCTTATTGAGGCTGAGGAACAAAAGTAAAGAAACATGATCCCAAGGAACACCATCAAGCAAATCAATGCAAATATTATGGAAGTCCCAGAAGAGGGCAAAGGGTAACTAAATAAAACTTAATAGACAACAGCAGAACATTACCAAAACTTGACAAAGGACAAGAATGTACATATCAATGACACTTAAGAATTTCCAAATCAGAAGAAAGCCTGAGAGATCCACACCAAAATATCTTATCATCAAACTCTTTAAAAAAAAGATAAAATCTTGACAATATCAAATAAAATGAAGTACCAATTTACATATATAGAAACCCTGGAAACCAGGAGGTAATAGAGTCACATATTTAAAATAATGAAAGAAATGAACAGCCATCCAAGATTCCTATAGCCAGCAAAACTTTCCTTTATAAATGAGGATAAAATTCAAGAAAACAAATAAAACCTGAGGGAATGTTGAGACATTCCTTTAGATTGAAATACAAGGAGAGTAGATTGCAAGATGAAGCAATATAGAGAAAAAGGTGTTAGGTTCCTGGATTCAGGTACCTGAAAGAATTCACACAGCAGAAGCAGGTTTGTAATCCAAGTGATTTTATGGGGAAAAGGGAAGTTTCAGGTATTACAGCCTCAAAAAATACACATTGTTTTAAGAAAGCATACAAGGATCCGCAGAACTGCACATGGGTTCACTGCTGAATGGGAAAAAAACACATAGAAAGAACAGGAACACATAACCCAGCACGTGGAACCAGGAAATCCCAGGGGCCAAAAGGGCTCCCACCCCCCACTTGTGGAGAATGCTGGAATGGAAGGAAGTCAAGGCAGGGTCTTTATTCCCTCCTCTCCACAACGGCTGGGGGAAGCATGGTTGAAGGTATTGGTTGGTTCCACTGGCTTGAGTTTAGGCCCACCTGTGTGAGGTAATGTAACTGAGCCTAATCTGTGTGCCCTGGTGGACCTCCCCTCGGGGCAGAGGGAGCTCTTGTCTGAGCATGCTCAGTTTGATTGTTCTAAAATTTAATGGATGCCTGATTTCTTCCAATCCTTTTGCTTTAGCCTTATGCAGTTAGTGCGGAGACAACCCCCTTGTGGTGCTTATGTAATCTGATGTCAATTTGGGACTTGAGAGGATTAAGAGTGAAGTGGTGGAGTCTAGTTGGTCAATCAGGATAGCCAGTGAGGCCTCTGTGTGGGCATTGCCTTCGCCTGAGAATTCTGGGAACTCCAGTATTTCCTCCTTAAACAGGAGACGCTTCTCTCTCTCAGCTCACTTCCTTGGAGATGCTCTACTGGCAAGACACATGGCACTACGTCCTGGTAGCTGGGAAAGCCACACGGACCTACCCTGATGCAACAGACCTCTGGAGCCAGAGAAGCTACATAGAGAAGAACCCTGCCAGCGCTGAGATGTTTACAATGCTACTGGATCCAAAAACTTTCTACTCGCTGGTTCAAGATCGTCCTGCAATCGGAGTCATTGCATGTTTCGTGAGTCTGACGAGGCCTTTACAGATTGGTATCAGACATATGGGCTAATATTGGGCTCACGGACTTGACCTGGACTGGGCTGGGACGTTTTCGCAATATTCAGTTGTTCTTCTATATAAACCTCTTTCTTATAAACATGAGTTTCTATGAATTTGTTTCTCTTGTCTACCCAGACTAACACTCCCCCTTTATGGCCCCTATTCTGGCTACCTAACATATTTAGCCAACACCTAAGTTGAATGCAAACATTTTTCTTTGGTCTTCTTTATTCAATATTCAAAAGTATACAAAAGAGGATAATAAAGATGGTTCAAAATCCAAAAATTAACTAAGCGCCAAAGTACGTGGTACTACTGGAAGAAATGAGGAGCAAAGAGAGGATAACCCACTTAACAAGTAACAAAATGACAACTATATGACAGGGACTTCAAGTGTGTGCAAATATGGAATTTAAAAACTGAAAAAAGTCCCAGAAACATTTGAAGCTCCTTGGTAAGTACTTCCTTAGTGGTAGTAACTTTCAATATGAAAGTATTAAAATGTCCAGTGTAAAAGCAGAGACCTTGTGATATGCATATGATACAACTTTGCTTATGGAAAGCTAAGAGGATTCAACACATTAATGAAGAACTGAGACTAAAGCTTTCTGTAGGGATTATGGCTCGATGGAAAAAAAAAGCCTCATGCTCTGGCCAATAAACACAATGATAAAAAGAGAAAAAAATAAATTGACACGGATTTCATTTATTTCAATGCATAATCAACATTCATGGAATTAGTGAAGAAATCAAGCCATGAGATAAATGCTGCAAAAGACTTCTTTAAAGTGTTAAAGAGCAGCAGAGTCAGCAAAATGACTGTCAGACAACAAACTCGGACAACTCTCAGCAATTATAGAGAAGGTCCACTAGGAGCGATATCCTAAACTTCATGGAAGAGAATCTCAATATGAAGTACATCCAAGCTTCTTAAACTGAGAGAGCAGTAGCAACTACTAACAGATTCCCCTCTTTGTTATAGGCTGTCCACACGCTGGGGAAGCGTCCCTCCTGCCTGGCATAGCCAATTTTTTCTGGTCCCTGAGCTAACCCAGCTGACCAAGCCTCTTGGCTTGCTGTCCTCTGGTGAAGAACAGCTTTGCAGAGTCAGCTTGGTGCAGACAGTCACTAGCCAAGCTTAACTTTTGCTTTGTTCTACAGTTCCACCAGCCCTTGCTCAACATTCCTCACCTTGCCACCCCCAAGCAGGAAATGTGTTAGCAAAACAACACAATTAGGGGGCAAGGGGGAAAGAGAAGCCTAGCACTTCCCGCACCAATCTCAAAGTAGACTTGAGAGGTTTAATTTAACCCCCCCCCCCATTGGGTGAGAAATCCACACACCTGGCCTCTAGACCTGGCAGGAACCCCATCTTATCCCTCAAGGGGTGGAGTCAAGGGACAGAGTTTTTGTGGGTTTTGAACTGCGGACCATGCTGATCGCAACCCAATGTGTAACCACTGTACCACCAGGGGTCCTTTTATCTCAGTAAAACTATGAAAACTAGTCCTCGGTTTATCTGACCCCAGCCATGCTATTTTTTAATCACCTAATATGTATATGAAAGGTGAACAATGAATAAGACAGAGGTGAATTGATAACTATGAATTATGATATCGCAGAAAAGCACTGACAAAACATCAACAGCCAGAAGAGCAAACAAAGCTATGCTGGAAGAGCTACAGCGGGAGTGCCCCTTAAAGAGGCCGACTCCGTGTATATGTCATCTGGATGGCAAGTCCCTGGATGGTCAAAAAGAGGAAGCCTCTCAGTGGTACACATTGACACCATGACTGCAATAATGGGCTCAAACAGCAATGTTTGAGAAGAGGGTGCGGGGCAAGGCAGTGTTTCATTCTGTTGTACATCTAGTTACTATGAATAGGACTTGGTGGCACCTAACAAAACTATATTCATATCTCCTTCTTACATAATAGGAGCATAATCCACACATTCAATAAAATCCATTCTCAAGAGGTAAAACTTACTTCAATATATAAGCTTTGGGGAGGCTTCATATCCTGTGTTATGTCCAAACCTTCATTTCCTCCCAATGACCTCATGTAAGTAGCGAGGGACTTCTTATAACAATTGAACCATTCTATCTGAAAACAGAAAAATGGTCTTTTTACCAAGTGACAAAGAAAACAAGCTTGCCAACATTGTGTAATCGTGACTTCAAACAGCACATACGCCCATGTAGATCATGAGTGTGGCATTCCTGTATTTATATAGCGAACATTAATGGTTGTCTTCTACGAGTCAGGAACTGTCTGTGCACTTAGGATGGAGCATTCAACCAAAACAGACAAAATTCTTGTTATCACATAGCTTACAAACCAGTAGACCTAAGCACAGATCTAAAAAAACCATTCAACCAGAAACAACACTACGAAAAACACATGATTCAGTTATGGTCGCATTAAATACTGCACGGACTCTTTTTATAAGAATGGAACAACATGCTTGAGCAGACAATGCAAATGTCCCCAAAGAGAAGGAAGGACAAGCAAAATGAGGAGTGCACACAATAGAAGATAGTGAGTCTTACTTTGGAATTCAGTTCTAAGTTGTATCTGACAAGGGTAAACCTTTATCACACGTAAAGTGGCGCAAGAGGTCACATTATTTTACGACTGCATTTGTAGGAAAGTCAGTCATCGGAATTCTATAAATGTAAAAAAGTAGATTAAGAGTTGCCAAAGGGCTGGGGGAAGGAAATAATAATAAAAGGCATTTGTTATTTTTTAAAGTCTATTATGGTTAGGGTGAAAGTTTACAGAGAAAACTCATGTTTTATACAGTAATTTATATATATTTTGTTTTGTGACATTAGTTGCAATCTCCTCAGAATCTTATTTATGTATAATTACAGAAAGGTAGGCAAAACAAAGATGTACAGGTTAATGACATTATTAAGAAACAGCCTGGTCAAGGAGTAACACATCCTCAGCCCCAAAATGGAGACTTATCATTTTGTTCCATTCTGAAAATTTTACATTATCACCCAAGAATGCATCCCTAAAACACTAGTTTAGTGCTGTTCATTATTTGTACTTTAAATAGATCCACACAGTATTTATTATTTTGTGACAAATTTCTTTCACTAAACATATTTTGGATTTCTGAAATTCTACTTTAAAGTGATGAAGAGCAAGGATGTCACACTTTGAGGACTGAGCAATGCCATGGGATTTTCCATTGACCTTAGCCATGGGATTTTCCATTGCCTCATAAGCATATGAAAGTTGGACAACAATTAATAAAGACCAAAGAATAGATGCCTTTGAATTAGCATGTTGGCAAAGAACACCGAAAGTACCATGGACTGCTAACTGAACAAACAAATCTGTCTCGGAAGATCACAGCCAGACTGATCCTTGGAGATGAGTATGGCAAGACTTGTCTCACAAGTTTTGGGCATGTTTTCAGGAGACCAGTCCTTAGAAAACGACACAATACTTGGTACAGTGCAAAGTCAGTGGGAAAAACAAAAACAACTCAAGGAGATGAATTGATACGGTAACTCAACAATGGGTTCAAACATAACAATTGTGAGGATGCAGAGTCCAGTAGTACTTCATGCTGATCTAGACAGGGCCACTATGAGGCGGAACTGACGAGAAGGCACCCACCACTACTATGTTGGTTAGTATTGGGTTATGTGTTGGCTAAAGCCAAGGTCAACAGTTTGACTCAACCAGTTACACCTAGGGAGAAAGGGGATTTCTGCTCCTATAAAGAAATACAGCTTCAGAAACCTAAAGAGCCAGTTCTACTTTGCTCATCCTTAAGGATTGTTAAAAGTCAATGGCAGTGGGTGTTTTACACAATTAATGTATGTATGTATGGATTGTGATAATAGTTGTATGAGCCCCAATAAAATGATTTTTAAAAAAGAAATTATGACATAAGATTATCTCTCTCTAAAGTGTCTTGGAGTCTCTAACTTGTAAACTACTATTTGTCTACCTTCATGGAAAAAAATAATACACTAATCTTTGTTAAAGATGGCATCACCTATCCCTTATCGGTGAGTTCAAAGTGAAATGTTCACATATAGAAACTGAATTTCGGTTTATGCTCTGAGAAGGAAAAGGCAGAGGCAGTGATTCTCTCCATAGACTAGACCTTGTAGAGACTCTATTAACACCGAATTTGGACCCCAGCTATAAGGGATTTCCATTGAACTCAAGGTCAAAATGAAGTCTAAAGTATGGAAATCTAATCTCAAGACTAACATTATAATTCTTAATTATAATTTTCTGGTTCGAAAATCAGCATCTTGAAGTCTTACTTGTGTGCCTTGTCATGACTACCTTGTACTAAACTAAAAAAGTTTATGCACGACAAGTTCATGTATTTATGTTTAAAATAAAATCCTCATCTATTGGTTACTTAAATTTTAAGATAAAATCCTACAAGAACTATTACTCTTAAACACTCTATGTTTTTAAAAAAATACTATAGCTATTGTTATTAGAGAAAGAACATGTTCTGTTCATTTCACCATAATAAAGAGGCACCCCTCAAGTCCACTTAATGTAAGATTCCGGCACAAAGACCATGGAAAAAGAACCTGAAAAATTAACTGGTAACGTAATTATTTAGTAGTTCCCTCAAGAAGCTGAGGTACTTTGTTTCTTTCTCCAGAACATGAACAGAATAAAAATAAAGCATGGAAATGTACTTAGCAATCCAAGATCAGAGGAGGCAATGGTATTAGAGATTAAAACTTGAGCAGACTGCGGATGACAGTGGAAGCCCAAACTCCATTTGCACAGTTCCCACACAGATTAAGCCTCCAGTGAATCTCCTTAGACCATGAACAAAGAATGGAAATAGTCTTGTTATACACTGAGTGCATTGGAAAGTAGATTAACACAGATAATTTTTAACGTTATTGTTTTTCTCTCTTTTGGTCCCTTTTAAATTTGTTCTAGTTTTTATATTTTCTTTTGGATTGAGGGCTGTTTTTTTTTGCATATGATTTTCTTTCTTTTTTTTGGAGTTTTCAGTGGTTTATTGAGCATTCAATATTTTGCCATGATGACTTAGGATAGTTAGGTGTTTTTTTTTATTTTGTGTTTTACATTTTATTAGGGGCTCATACAACTCTTATCACAATCCATACGCATATGATTTTCTTTAAATAAAATCTAGGATAGGACTTAGTTACTGTGAAGACTATAAATGGATTAAGTTTCTTTGGGTTAGGACAGGGCAGGCTGGGGCAAATGGTGAGTTTAAGACTGAAGAAAATGTTCTAAAATTGATGGAGACCATAACTGCACAGCTCTTTTTAATATATTTAAACCACTGGGTTGTGTGGTATATGAATTATGTCAATTAAACTCAAGTTAAATTTTTGAAATGCAGTTAGCAAGTAAATTGTTTATAAAACTCATGGCAAATTTACTGAATACATGCCGTGGCAATTACATTATATCCTGTCAGCCTGTCAATAAAATTGCAGCTTGATGACCTCATTTTGAGGCATGACAGAAATAAGTAGCTCAATGGAGATCAAACCCAGTCTCTCTGCCTTCCTTTTCTGCGCTGAGACAGTCAGAGAGCTGGAGGAGACCCGTGCCAACACTGAAATGCATACACTGCCACTGGATCCACAAGACCTTCTACCCACAGGCCTGCGATATTCCTGCATTTGGCACCATTACATATACTGTGAATCTAAAGAGGAATTTATCGACTAGTACCGAACATATAGGCTAATATCGGACTTAGGAACTTGATCTGAACTAGGCTGAGATGTTTTCTCAATATATAATTGCTCTTTTATATAAAGTTCTTATACACATGAGTGTATGACTGTTCCTCTAGTCAACCCAGACTAACACTTTCTTTCATAAGTGATATACTATACCAAACTCACACAATAACAGCATTGATCACATTCCGTTCTATGCTATGTTCCAAATGGGCAGCCTTAATCATCCTGTAACAACCCTGTTAATACAGCAGTTCTCAACCTGTGGGTTACGACCTCTTTTGGGGTCAAAGGACCCTTTCACAGGAGTCACTTAAGACCATTGGAAAACATGTATTTCCAATGGTCTTAGGAACCAAGTCACTGCTCCTCTATCCATCTCCAGGAGGGTCTGCCCACATACGAGTACGCAGCGTAATGACATAATCAGACAACCCCATCACATTCAACTTGTACAAATAAAGGTGGATGTGACAGGGTTGGCACCACAATGTGCTTATGTGGACAAGTCACACATGCGTAGAGAGCAGCTGCTGTGTTAAAAGCAGCTACTGTGTTAAAAGCAGCGACAGTGTTAAAAGCAGCAGTATTGGTGGTAAATGACACTTCATGAATTATTATTTCTGGGTAAAATCATAAACTACTGCAAAAAATCGATATCTGTACCATGGGAACTTTATCTGGATGCTGATTGGTCTTTTTATATTCAGCTGTGGTTGATGTGAATACTGCTCCTTGTGATAGTAACAGGTATGTAAAAACACAACATAGAGAATGTTAAATCATAGGAAATTTTAATAAACTGTATTGACTAAATTGTGCCATGTATCATCTTTAGTACTATTTTTTTTTTTAAATAAGAAATTTAAACAAGACGCTTGACTTGAAGGGAAAACTATCTAGGCTTCATTGAGAGTAATTTATGCCTACTTAAAGACAGATTGCCCTACATGTAATAGCTACATACAAAAATGTTATAAAACTGTCCTTGGTTTTACAATGATAAATGAAAAACATAAAAATTCTTCAATCGAACAAGGCATGCAAGGATTTTTTTCATGTCATTTTTTTTGTTTTTGTTAAACAGTGAGAGCAAAATAACCTACTGAAATACAAAGAGAGAAGCTGAATGAGCAAGCCACTGATGGAGAAGGGGAGCTTTCACAGAACCAGTGTTTTCCCCATCCCATCTCCACCTGATGTTGATCAAAACATACCATTGGTGATTTAGTAAACGAATAAATAAACAAAGGGAAAAATTTAATATGCTTGTGTACATGCACCAGTTACTTTGTGTACAATAAAGGAATGAGGAAGGGGAAATGAAATAAAGAGAAAACTATACTGTAGTTGTCAGGAGGTGGTGGAATCAAACTGTGGTTTTCTAATCGAGAATGGATTCTTGGTCGGCTGGAAGAGAGTTCTGGAGGAAAGGAGCAGGCTCCCTTAGAAGATGCCTCCTGTCTGCTGCTGGAACACATCAATTGTATCTTCATCCTCCATTTCCAACTGTGCAGGTGTGTCTGTTTCATTGATTGGCTGTCTGTCGAATCAAATCAGATCTGACTCATTGACAAACCCTGTTCACAATAGGCTTCCATTAGCTTACTAAGTGGGTGTGCCTCTGAATCTTAAACTGCACCACAGAACCATCCTGCCCTACCACCTTCAAGTTAATCTGATCATTGTTCTCAGTCTTGACTCCTCCCTTGAGTTTTTTGTTGGCCAGGGTGAATGCTGAAGTCTTCTCAAAAGAGGTACCAGGTCCGCACCAAACGAGCACACAGGCAGCTGCAGGAACAGCAGGAGGAGGTGGCAGTGGTGGAGGAGGGAGAGCCATCTTTTGTATTATTAAAGCTATGGTTATATATTATTTTCATTAGCCAACCATCCCATGACAATGGATCATGTAGAAGAACGTTAAGAAAAGATAGTGAGGATTTTTTATGGTATGGTTTTACTTCAATGACAGCAGGAACTGAGAAACTACAATGTCTTACTTGTTGTGAAGTTCTATTAGTTGAATCTATGAAGCTGAACAAACTAATATGCCATTTTGATAGCAAATATCCGAGCTTTGCTGGCAAGGATACCAACTATTTTAAAAGCAAAGCTGATGATAAACTCAAGAAAGCCAGACTTGACACTGGTGGCAAGTACCACAAACAAAACGTAGCAGTCATTGAAGTTTCATATTTGGTGGCACTCAGAATCACCAGCGCTATGAAACCCTACACCATTGCTGAGGATTCACTGTTGCCAGGGGCCAGTAAATTGTTCGAGTTATGATCAGAGATGAATTTGTTACAAAATTGAGCGCAATTTTCTTATCAAATGACACTGCCTGCAGAAGAATAGCAGACAAGGCTGCTGATATTCTTGATCAGATAATCCAGGAAAGTAAATCTGCTCCACTTCCAATATTTAGCATCCAGCGTGATGAATCTACAGACGTTGCAAACTGTTCACAGTTACTGTTTACCTGAGGCATATTAATGATGGCGACTTTAAATATGAGTTTCTTTTTTTGCAAACCTCTTAAAATGGCAACTACTACACGTGATGTATTTGATAGTTGGTTCATTCTGAAAGAGCATAAGATCTCTTGGGAAAAGGTTTGTGGTGTTTGCAGATGATGCTCCACTATGCTAGGATGTCAATCTGAATTTCAACGTTTGGTACTGAGTCACCGAAAGTCACCGGAACTCACTGTATAACTCATCAGAAAATATTAGCAACAAATACACGGCCAAAAGAGTTACAAGAAGTAATGAGAAGCATCATAAATTCTGTCAATTTTGTAAAGGCGAGCACTTTAAACAGTCTACTGCTTTCGCAACTGAAGTGAGACGGTTGTCCAGAGGAAAAGTTTTAAAAGGTGTTTTTGAGCATGGTGATGAACTCAAAACGTTTTTTATCAGAAAACATGACCGCAGTTCAAAGCATTTTGCAGCGATAAAAGTGAGATACAGAAAATAGTTTGATTGCCATCTTTGCCATCTTGAATGAGTTACAATTTATTACTGCAAGGACAAAATGCAACATGCCTTGATTTATCTGAAAATATCTGATCATTCCAAAGGAAACATCAGCTTTGGGGGAAAAAATTGGATGAAAATAAAATTTACCAAAAAAATAATAAAAAGAAAATAAAATTTACATGCCTACCCTATCTGTTTTCTTTGAAGAACATGACACTGAACCAGACAAAAGGATTACAATTTCTGTGAAAGAACACTTGCATATGCTTGCAGATGAAATTTCATCGTACTTTCCAAATCTACCCGACACCTCATTTGCACTTGCCAGAAGCCCATTTGCAGTCAAAGTTGAAGATGTTCCTGAGATAGCACAAGAGACGTTTATTGAACTAACAGCGATGCAGCGAGAACTGATTTCTCTACAATGCCAGTTACAAAATTCTGGATCAAGTGTTTGCAGTCAGGTCCTGTTCTGTCGGAGACTGTGTTGCACCTTTTTCTTCCATTTCCAACAACTTATCTTTGTGAAACAGGGTTTTCCAGCTTGTTTGTTATCAAGTCTAAATAAAGAAGTAGATTTGTTGTGGAAGATGATCTTGTGCTCTTGCAAAGACTGTCTGGAGAATTTCTGATCTAGTGAGAAAGAAACTATCTCAACCTTCTGGCTTTTTACGCACACTGTCGCAAAATGTAGCAATGTAGTTCACTATTGTTATATTAAGACTGTTACTCATGCTACACCATGCTTCAAGACAAAATTTCATTTATTTATAATTAGAAATCAGTATTTCACAAGATATAATTACCTATTTTTGTGATTAATCACTATGCTTTAAATATGTTCAATTTGTAAACTAAAAATATATCCTACATATCAGATGTTTACATTATAAATTCACAACAGTAGCAAAATTACAGTTATGAAGTAGCAACAAAAATGATTTTAAGATTGGGGATCACCACAACATGAGGAACTCTATTCAAGGGTCGTGGCATTAGGAAGGTTGAGAACCAAGGCTGTAGTAGGACACACTATGACCCCATTTTGTAAATAAAGGAGTGAACACAGAGCAATGAGGTTACTTGCCCAAGATTAGAAAGCAGTGTCAGGAGTTGAAACCAAGTGTTCTGACTCTAATGTTCTATCTTGAAATACTGGTCTAGCACCCTACCTTCAGTGACAAATACTCATCTTATTCTGAATATTTATTCATGCTGACTAGAAAACTACATATCTCCTAAGAATAATGTCGGCTTTTCAACTCCACTGATGAATCACTAATAAATAAAAGAAACTCCTTTTTTTATTGTTTGTCAGTTTTCCCTGTAGCACTAGAATTACTTACTACTACTCCCTTCCAGGAGGGTACCCCAGTGGCAGTTGCTACATTTGTCACTATTAATGGAAAGGTTGGCAATTTGAATCCACTTAGCTACTCTGTAAGAGAAAAATATGGCAGTTGGTTTCCATAAAGATTGATAGTGTATATGGATTATGTGCCAAATAAGACAGTTCAAAACAAAAATAATGTATAGCCTTATAAACCTCTGAGGCAGTTTTAGTCACAATCGACTTGAGAGTAATGAGTTTGGTTTTATACTTCCCATGCCTATCGCAGTAAGTACTAACTGCTTAAAAAACGCTGAAAACTTATTGCTGAAAAGGTGATCAAATCATGGATCAAATGATAGCAACTCAAAAGATTAGCTAGGAATCTTGGAGTAGTAAGCTTATGCTAGTGAGGAATAACTCAGAAAAGTATGGTAAGAATGGTTGCTTAATTCAAAAAGTATGTGTCAATAAATTATATATACAAACTGCTGAGTTAGTAGTTTATATTTACCTCTACACATTCTCACAAACAAAATTTACATAAAACAGAGAAATACTAGTAAACATCATTGTAGAAAAAAAAAGCCAGGATCTCAGTATTTTCCCAAAATCATTAACTTGAAAAAGTGCTAACTTACTTCTTCAGCAGACATGTGAAATCGTAAAGCATTAGGCAACACACTGCCATATTCCCACCTAAGTGCACGAATCCGCAGTAACTGGTCATACCTAGGACATTGAGAGAGTATTAGCATACAAACAAGCAGGAAATCAGACACTGTTCTATCAGTAAGGACTCAAGGATCTTATCAACTAAACTGTCATTTGTGGATTTTTTTTTTAAGATTCTGATGCAAATAGATCTACTCTAAGAAGACATCTTTGGGACTACCAGAAATCGGGAATAGGAACTGGGCTGATGCCCCTAGCACTGTTCATTGTCGTAACTGTGATGGTGACACAGCAGTAATGTGGAAAAAGATCAGAAAGGCCCTTATTTCTTAGAGATGTATCCTAAAGTATATAGTGGTAAAATGTTATCTGATGTTTAGTACTTAGTTTTAAGTAGCCTAACATACATATGTCATAAATTATGGAAAATGTATTGTTAAATTTATAAGACAACTCCAGGAGCTTCACTATATTATTCTCTCTGCTTTCAAGAATAGTGCAATCTTTTACAATACAAATTTTAAACTGGAAAAACGAAATTAAAATGCTTACATTAAATCAAACTTAAAAGAAATAACTCACTGCCACATGGAGTTGTTTGACTCATACTGACACTGTAAGGACAGGATAGAAGCGCACCAGTGAGTTTCCGAGATTGTAACTCTTTTTTAAGAGTAGAAAGCCTCATCTTTTCCCCGCAGAACAGCTGGTGGTTTTGAAATGCTGTTTCTGGTTAACAGTCCAGCGCATAAACACTGAAAACACTCTCACTTCCATCAAGCCAATGCTGACTCATAGCAAACCCCTGTGGGTTTCCGAGATTGTAATTATTTACAGGAATAGAAACACGGCCTTTTCCCCTCGGAACTACTAGTGGTTTTGAACTGTGGACCAGGTAGATCACAGCCCAACAAGTAACCATGCTACCAGGGCTCCATGCATAACCACAGAGATAAATAAATCTGAGATCTGTTGCTATCAACCAGAAACTTAATTGAGAAACCCCATGGAAAACTCTTCTTTGTTTCCTGCTAATACAAGTAAAATCACAGCAGCTTACAAGTACGCAATAGTGCAGCGTCGATTTCTTAACAAAGAAGAGTGCCGAAATTTGATGGTTGGTATCAAATTGCTTCTTCCGTCTGATTTTGCTTCATTACTAGGAAGAGAATTAAAGAGAAAATGGATAAATACACTGCAGAACAACAAAAATTTTTAAGTTTTATTGACATGTAACAATTCACATCAAACAATTCAATAGTTATTAAGAATTGTACAAAAAACTGTACAATTACCACTACAATCAATTTTAGAACATTTTCTTATTTCTTGTACTCATTGTTATTAGCTTCCTCTTTCCCACCAACCACCCCTACAATCCCCACAAGAAACCATTAAATCCAGTTCCTGGCACTACAGAACCAAAAAATTAACTTTTCCATGATATTTTTCAAAGGACTGATACACGTACACATTTTTACCTATTTGTACGTAACAGTTTACCTAAGCAAATTGTGCTGCTTCTACTTCAGAACTTTTATTTACACATTACAAGATTAAATTAAGAAAAAGCCAAGTTAACTAACTTGTCAATGCAATGATACTATAATAATTTAATCTCCTTTAACCATTTGGTATTGTACAGTTTTGCACACTGATTGCTTTCTATTATTTCAAAAGACAAGTGTCCTATTTGTTCACTGAGGTAAGAGAAAACCTGACATCATGGCCCGAAGAAGGTGGTCTTACATGATGTTTCTATTGTATGAGCACTCCGCTTCTAGGAGCACTTCCGAATCCTCACCACACTACTGTAGCTGGACATGGAGTCAGCAGTTTATTCATTCAACAAATATTTGCTATTTCCCCATCTATATTTTTTACTATACTTTAGGGTTTTTTCATATACAGAGGAAGTAGTTTCACCCTATAAAATGCACATCTTCTTAGACACTTTATATGGATCACATTTTAAAACCAGAAGAACAAAAGGAGTAAGTATCTACTTTAGCATTTTAAAGCAATTAGATGAATATAAAAAGGGTCCACCATGCTTTGTTCCACATAATGCACTAGGCCCTGAAAACAGGAAAAATGCACACCCTGTGCTGTTAGGTTTTTCTATCTGCTGTCACTCTATGGGTACCAGATTATGGTCTACATTGTACAAACTAAGCACAAATACACCTAATACCAAGTACTTAAAAACATACATCAAATGTCCTAAACAAAAATCACATTTATAGGTGGGTAAATAAAAAGATTTCTTTTGATATATAATTTAACCAGACATTGCTTACAGTGATTGTTTTCTCAGAAGGACATCAGGAAGATGGGGGACAAATTTTTAAAACAAGAATTTACAAGTGTTATGAATACAAGAAAGTAGTTCAAAGTGGAACACATCCTGGCCCACCAAGCCCTGAGGACGATATTTCCACTCAGAGAAGTCAAAGCACAGAGAGGACCATATGGCCAGTCCACTATGAGACACGATGTACCTCACTGACCCATAGTGCTACCAGGGGACAACACTGGAAACACAGTGTGGGAACTGTGCCCAATCTGACCCCATCACACTGAGGCAAAACACTAAGAGCCATGCAACAGAACAGCAAAGGAAGCAGAGCAAAGAAGTCTTGAGGGAGTACAAAAAATAGACTTTGGGGCCAGAGTGTGCCACCCCATCAGACTCAACTGGAAAACACTCCTAAAGGTCAACAAACAGACCTTGAACTATTTACAGGCTTTTCTTTTTTTTTTGTCTTTTTTTGGTTTTCTTTTGTTGCTTCGTTTTGCTCTGTCTTGTTTTTTGTGCATATTATTATCTCTGCAATTCTATCTAGAAAAAATAGGCGGGATAAACAATCTGAAGGAGAAAACAACGGACTGCTGGTTCTGGGGAGATATGGGAGCAGGGGAGGCGGGGGTGGGGGGAAAGGAAGTGGGTGTTAACAAACCTAGGGACAAGGGAACAATAAGTGATTCAAAATCAATGGCCAGGAGGGTGCAGGAGGCCTGGTAGGGCTTGATCAAGAGCAGTATAACCTAGAGGAATTACTGAAATCCAAATGAAGACTGAGCATGATAGTGGGACAAGAAGAAAGCAAAAGGAAATAGAGGAAAGAATTAGGAGTCAAAGAGTATTTAAAGGTCTAAATACAGGTGTGTACATGCCAATATTTATATATGATGATGGAGAAGTAGATCTAATGTGCATGTATTTATAGGTTTAGTATTAAAGGACATTGGGACTCTACTCAAATACTCCCTCAATGCAAGAACACTTTGTTCTATTAAATTGGCATTCCATGATGCTCACCTTCCCTACATGATTGCTGAAGACAAAACAGGTGCATAAGCAAATGTGAAAAAGAAAGCTGATGGTACCAGCTATCAAAAGATATGGCCTCTGGGATCTTAAAGGCTTGAAGATAGAGACCCACATGGATGAAGCACACTAACCTGTGTGATCACGAGGTATCTATAGGAACAGGTACCAGTCATCAAAGAACAAAAAAAATCATCATTGTGAATGAGGGGGAGTGCGGAGTGGAGACTCAAAGTCCATCTGTAGGCAAGTAGACATCCCTTTACAGCAGGGTCACAGGGAGGAGACGAGCCAGTCAGTGTGCAGTATAACACTGATGAAACACGCAACTTTCCTCTAGTTCTTTAATGCTTCCTCCCCCAATTATCATGATCTCAATTCTACCTTACAAATCCGGGTAGACCAGAGGCTGTACACTGATACAGATAAGAGCCGGAAACACAGGGAATCCAGGGCAGATAAACCCTTCAGGATCAATGAGTGCAGCAATACCAGGAGGGTAAGGGGAAGGTGGGGGAGAAAAGAGGAACCAATGATCCACATATAACCCCCTCCCTGGGGGTGGAAAACAGAAAAGTGGGTGAAGGGAGATATTGGACAGTGTAAGACATGAAAAAAATTTTATAAATTATCAAAGTTTTGTGAGGTAGGGAGGGAGGGAGAAGAAGGGTAAAAAATGAGCGGATACCAAAGACTCAAGAAGAAAGAAAATGTTTTGAGAATGATGATGGCAACAAATGTGCTTGACATAATAGATGGATTTATGGATTGTGCAAAGAGTTAGTTATACAAGCCCCCAATAAAATGATTTAATAAAATAAATAAACCTAACCAAACTCACTACCAAAAAAAAAAAAAAATTCCTGTATCCATTGCTGGTAGGAATGTAAAATGGTATCGCTAATGTAGGTAGTAGTGTCGCAGCTCAACAAAAATCTGATCTACTACACCCAGATTTGAAAAGACATGCAAACAGACTTGTACACCAACATTCCTTGCTATACTATTTGCAATGGGTGAAGATAAGAACCACCTAATGCCCATGAATAGGAAAATGTGATATATATGTGTACACACTACTGCTGCTGCTGATGTTACTCAGCCAATCGGAGAAATGAAGAATTGGCACAATCTACAATATGGATGGGACTCGATGTCATTAAACTAGTGAAAGAAGTCAACCACAGCACGGGACTTGGTTTCAATCTCTTGCCACCAAGAACAGTGGCCCAGAACTACCAGTCTGTTTTAATGCTTCTTTGCTTTTTATGGCAGGTGTGGCTCTGCTGTTGTAAATATTATTGGAACGTTTGCCCTATCACCAACTCCTGTTGTTTCTGTAAATAGTGCTCAGTCACTTAAAGGTTTAATTTACACAAGTCAACAATTCATGTATTGCAGTTCACAGCTGGCCCATACTTGTATAATTTCCCTTTCTCGACAATGTTCTAAATTCTGTAACATTGGCTAAACTAATGACACCATCAAAGTGTACCGGCTACACATTAGACTCCTAAGTGAAACATCAGCAGTTTAAAGTCACCAGCCAAGTCTGTGGGGGAAGGATGAGGCTTTTTACTCCTGTGATGATGTGCAGGCTGGGAGACTCACAGGACAGTTCTACCCTGCCCTATAAAGTTGTCATGAGTCAGCAAGGGGATGATAATTGATAATGTTCTGTAACATAAAATGACAATGATGTCTCTTAGGTGAACCAGAGTCATTTATAAACCATGAGTGGATTTTAGGCTTGTACTTAATTCTAGTCCCAATCTAAGAACAGCTAGTTCTTATGACATGGTCCTGCTTGGTGGTTGCCCTCATGAAGAAATCACTGAAGATATGAGTCTACAGCAAAATGTGGTGAAGAACCTAGATGGTGCCCAGCTATTAGAAAAAATAGTATTGGGGATTTTAAAGGTTTGTTTTCAAACAAGCAGCCATCTAAGTGGGGTGTCACATGGAAGGAGCCCATCAGCCTGTGTGAACATAATCCAAATCTAAAGGCTGGAATGATATCAAAGCTTAAATTGTGAACAATTGGTTTGTAGAAGGCTATGGTTGTCAGTGGAAGCCCAAAATCCATTTAGAGGGTCCACAAAGAGATCAAGCCTCTTGTGAATTCCCTCTCGTTATAGCTGAGGGATGTGAAGAGCTCTATTATCAGACACTGTAAATCAATATGTCAGACATAGATCAAAATGCAGTATATCTTATTTGATTTTCCTTTGGACCCATTTTAAAGCTGTTTCAATTTAAAAAAAAAGTGAAGGGAAAACACTCATGAAGCAAACCCTTGGAGCCTCACTGTGACCATGGACGAGGGGTGGAGGGCCTCGCTAGCATGCAGAGCGCAGTGGATTCCTGCGGATGCGGTTAGGTTCAAACTCAGCACCCCACCATTTGCTCTCCCTTATGAGCCATCTAAATGTGTTCTAGTTCTTAAGATACTTGTAGCTTTCTTTTGACTGAGGTTTTTGTTTTACTTTCATAGTCTTGTTAGTGTTGTTTTTATTGTTTTCACTGTTTTTCTGTATATAAAATCCAAGATAGGTGAATCAGAGGCAGTAACTGGATTCATGGTTCCTTGGGGCAGGGCAGGGGAGGTGGGGAGGAAATGGGGAGCTAATAACAATGAGTCCAAGAATGAAGAAAATATCTAAACCTGATTATGGTGATGATTCTACAACGATATGTGAATTATATACCAATAAACTGTTAAAAAGTCCATCGCAAATTATATAATTAAATGGTTCAATCATATTAAGAAGAGTTGTACAATCATTACCACAATCGAATTTAGAACATTTTCTTCCTTCTTGTACTCACTGTTATTATTGTACTCACTTCCTTCAAACCGCCCCGGCCACAACTCAGGAACCATTAATCAAGATATTGTCTCAATAGATATACCTACCCTAGATTTCATATACACTAAAACATTTAAAAACAGCAAAAAACCTACTAAAAATAACAAAGTAAAACAAAAGTATCCCAACTGAAAAGATAGAAAATATAAAAAACTAAAATCAATTTAAAATGGGTCAAAAAGGAGATCAATGGCTATGGTGCTAAATTTTAAAGGAATTGCATCTGCAATAATCCACTTTCCAATGCACTCTGCATAACAGCAAGGCTAACCACAACACTTGTCTATGCTCAGAGAGGACTCACAGAGCTTTATCCATACATATTTCCCCTGCACTTTGTTTTTACTGAAGTAAAATGGGTCAAAACAGAGGTCAAATGATATCATGCTTTATTGTAATCATCTCTATAACACTCTCTGTCTGATAGCAAGACTACTGACATCCTTCAACTGAGTCAGAGAGGATTCACCGGAATCTTAAACCACTTGTGTGGAACTTGCAAATGATTTTGGATTTCCACTGTCATCCATATCCTTCTGCAAATCAGGTGTTCACAATTTAAGCTCTAATACTATTCCCTCCTTCATATTTGAGTTTTAATTATTCACACTCCTCTGGTCACAAAGGCTGATGTGCTTCTTCCATGTGGACTTAGGTGACATTTCACTCAGAAGGCTGCTTGTTGAAAAATAAGACCCCCATGCGCCATTCTTTCTAAAAATCATACCATCTAAATTTCTTTACTACACTTTGCTATAGCATCCATATCTTCAGTGAGCATCAAAAAGGGCCAAGTCACAAGAACTAATTCTCATATTGGGCTAGAATTAAATGCAAGTCTAAATCCCATTCATGTTATCTATGGTTTACGTACATCTCTGGTTAATCTTAAGAGACATCATTGTAATTTTATATTAGAGAACATTATCAATCACCCCCAGGGGCACATGGCAATTCTATTGATAGTGTGAACTTTTTGATTAAAGAATCTATAAACGAATGCTGATCAAAAGGGAAAAATTCAAAATTGAATTTCAAATTACCAAGAACTCTAGACTTTCTAGAGCCACGTAAACTGGAAAAACCCAAGTCCTAAAATAATCCTTAAACCAAAAATATCCTCCAAAGTGGGTCACTCCACAAAGAGGTGGGATATGGGATAAGACCATCCACCTGAGGGTCTACACCAAGACAAGGCTGGGGCAAATCCCCACAGAAATGAAAGAACCTTGCCAGGAAATCAAGTTTAGGCCAGGGGAGAGGAACATCACTGATAGTTCTGTTGGCGAGCATGGTTGGTGAATGGGGAGAAATATCCTCACATTGGGAAGGTGTGCTAAACAATGATTGTAGGGAACCTATAGGGACAGATTTTATGTTCCTGGGTAAACACTACAAATATGTCTCTAGCCAAAGCTCAATAAAACATGCCATGGACTAAACACCAAGATGTCACTGGATGCTGACCTTGTGGTACGGTAAACCTTGTGGTCAGCATGGCATCACTCGGGCTACACAAGCGCTTAACACAGAGGCCCAGCAGAATGAACTGAGCCTGGCCTCAAAGGTGCCTGTACCCTTGGACTGAGGACTGGGGTGCTTAGATAGAAGAGGAAGCAGAGTGGCTGCCCTGGACCTGTGGAAGTGATGGTCATTGGACCTTGGGGGGAACCCCATTTGGTTGGAGTCCATCAAAAGGGACTCAGAATCACCATATATTTAGTACCTTGATGCTCCCCTCTCAGTGATATGACTGGCTTTGATCTGTTGGGCAGGGATTTAAACTTGGAAGAATTGATCCAGGATGTTTCCCCTGGCATCGATCCCCCCTGCTTAGGGTAAACAGAATTCAACTGAATATGAGATCTAACTGTGTGGAGCAACAACTCATGGGTTTCGGCTCAAGTTAGAACTGTACTTGCAGACTCCTCAAACCTACAGCAGAATGATGTGTCATCGGAAAACTTGATGGTGTTGCCAGTGCAATCATCTTATACTCCAGGGGGAATGATTGACAATGTGTTACTTTTCTGTTTCTATGGGTTTTTTCCCAGCCTTTCATTTGCTTGTTTTGTTTGTGTTTCTCTTTAGTTGTCTGCTAGTTGTTTTGCTGCTGTTGGTGGGGTAGTTGGTCTTACAGGGTATTAATTTGTCATAGTATGGCTGTCAAAGTAAACCCGAGCTATGCATATCCCAGGGACAAGCAGATGGATTCTGGCCCCAATTTAACTTTAGTCCCAATCCAAAGACAGTTAGTTTGGATAACATGGCCTTGCCCACCTCATGTAATGATCACTGAAGATAAGGGTGCTATAGCTAAGTGTGGTGAAGAAAACAAATGGTGCTCACTATCAATCGGAATAGTGTGTGGAGTCTTAAATTCAAACAAGTAGTCATCTAAACGAGGAGTGAACTATGTCCACAAAGAAGAAGCACACCAGCTTGCGTGACCCAAAGGCACGCAAAACAAAATTCAAAAATGACAAAGGGAAAAGTATCAGAGCCCAAATTTCGAAGACCCAATTTATAGAATGCTATAGAAGATAGGGGGGCCCCAAACCCATCTGCAGAGTATCTAGTCAGATTAAGCCACCAGCAGATCCCCTCTAGTCACAGGAAAGTGTCTCGAACAGCTTTTCTATCAGATAGAGATCATTGTAAGTGTGATTATGCTGGAATGAACTGGATACATGGTCAGATGACCTCCCTTCTAACCTGAACTTGTTCTTGGTCAGTGGTTTTCAACCTTCCTAATATACATTTACTACAGTCCCTCATATTGTGGTGACCCCCCCAACCATAAAATTATTTTTGTTGCTACTTCATAACTGTAATTTTGCTACTGTTATGAATCGTCATGTAAAACCTGATAAGCAGGAAGTATTTTCATTGTTACAATTTGAACACAATTAAAGCAGAGTGATTAATCACAAAAACATTTTCTATTGTGAAAGACTAATTTCTAACTACAAATGAAATTAATTTTGTTGTAAAGCATAGTGTAGCATGGGTAACAGTTTTCACGCCAGTTACTCGTATGTGGGCATATCTGCATATGGGCAGCCCTGCCTAGAGACAGCTAGAGGAACAGTGTCTTGGTTCCTAAGACCATTGGAAATGTGTTTTCAGGTCTTAGGTGACTCCTGTGAAAGGGTTGTTTGACCGCCAACGGGTCGTAACCAACAGGTTGACAACTGCTGTTTAGGTGAGAGCATTTCTTGCTTGTTCTAAGACAAGGTGGTCTTTTCTTTCTTACTCATTATTTGTAATTTTATCTCTAAAGAATTGATTGTGTTAATGATTATGTAAGTCTTCTTGATATGACTGAACTATTGAATTGTGTGATATATGTGGATTAAGTACCAATAAAACTGTTTTAAAAAAGGCTCAGAAACCCACACAGGCAGTCTATCCTGTCCCATAGAGTCACTATGAGTCGGCATTGACTCAATGGCAGTGAGCTTGGTTTGTTTTTTGACCAAATCACAGGGCACTATTACTTTGTCTTACAGCTCAAATTCTTCACTGTGCCAAATCCCAGGCTGAACTTTTACTATCTGTAAATCTAGAAACCTTTTGAGCTTTCTGCAGCACTAGTTCTGTATAAACTCCACTCCAACTATGAATAATCTCTACTGCGCCGATACTCAAACCAAACTCTGCCAGTGAGTTGATTTCCACCCAAAGCAGTTCTGCCCATAGGACAGGGTAGAACTGCCCCTCTGGATTTTTAAGACTGTCACTTTATAGGAGTAGAAAGCTTCATCTTTCCTCCTCAGAGTAGCTGATGGTTCCAAACAGCTGATCTTGCAGTCAGCAGCCCAACATGTAGCTATCATGTTGTCTATTGTCTATACTGCCTACTATATATTGTCTATTCTCTTTACTCAATGCATTAAAACATCTATTAATTTTTTTAAAAAGTAAAATGTATGTATTCCACTTTGTTAGTGCTTTTATTCACTTGTATCTCAATTTGGGTCTATCCTAATTCCGTCATATCAATCAACCAACAAATATGCATTAAAGCACCCAAAATGCAGATATAACAATAAGCAATATTAAGTCCTTTAGAGCTGGGCTAAATTATATAGTTAGAATATAATCAGGTGCACAGAGATTAAAAAAAACCCAAATATGATGCAAAATCAACTAGCTAATATTATTTCTAATTAATTCTTAACTCTGATAACTTAAAAAAATCTTATGAAAACTTACACATCGGATTGGTTTTGTTCATATAAAGCCTTCATCTCCTCCATAATTTGTCTGAGTCCATCCTCCTGGAATATATAAACTGCTTTTGATATATATCCATGGATTCCCCAATGCATTCAATTAATCCCCTAAATCTATCTGTACTACATTTATCCTCAATTTATATATATAATTTATTTAAAATCCATAGCCATTGCATAAATTCTGGCTATTTATGTACCTATATCAAAAATAAAGGCTTAATCGAGCATGAAAGTACACATTTTCACTGCAAAAACAACAAATACAAGTTTTAAAATATTTCTCCCAATTTTTTCCCCCAAAGACACAGTTTTGGTTTGTATTGCAAGAAAAGAAAAGCCAAAGGAATTTTTCCTACCATCTACCTTAAGATAGAAATTTTTCACTTAGACAAATAAAATGTTTTAATTCTAAAATTCATAAATGTTAATAAGATAGTTGACCATTTGAAAAGAAGTGACATCACATATTCTTTCAGCCAAAATACAGTCTTGGGTTCAACCAACCCTGTAGCCAATTATATGTTGAAAATATCTGATGATGATGAATAGCCTTGTTTACTCTTGATGTCATTTATTACCCATTTCATCTCCACAATTCTAAAAGTTACAAGTCCTGCTAGTCTTCAATCACTTAAAAAACTCATTTATCAATATCTGTAGAATTGAGTTTCAATCATCCACATTTCTCACCACTAGCTCATCTCTCTGCCTCCATTAGTTCTTCTCTTCTGATGCATTTTCCATATTGCCAATAACCAAAACCACTTCCATTAAGTACATTTTGATTAAATGACCCTATAGGACGGAGAAAATTGCTCCCTATGGTTTACACAGCTGTAAATCCTTACAGAAGCGGCTATCTTTCTCCCTTAGAATGGCTGGTGTGTTTGAATTGCTGACCATTAGGCTAGCAGCCCAATGCATAACTCCAGGCCTCATTTTACTGCCAATAAGTACTCCAAAATATAAAAACATCCCGCCACACCCCTACCTGAAAACCTCTACCTGATTCCAAATGCCTGTGGAATAATGCCGAAGTTTTTCTAATCCTAGAACCCACCATTGACATCTCCATACATAACCTTTCCAGTTGTGATCATGAGTCTTAAGCCATTGTTTATCACCTGCCTGTGTGAGGGCTAATACTTCATACAAGGCTCGAACACCCACTCCCAACCCCCCAGTAGCATTTCTCTTTATGCTCCCATCTACGCAACACCAGTTTCACTTACCACATTGCATTCTATTCACTTGTGTTTCTTGGTCCTCTCACTGACATCTATCTAGTTGCTGCCCTATGATTGTTTACTACGATGCTTAAACGTACAGGCTCTTGAGCCAGACTTCCAGGGTTCAAGCTCTAGCTCTGCTCTTTACTGGCTATATCACCACTGACAAATCTCCTAACTTCAATTCTCCACTCACATGTTTGAGGTGGGGGGAGACAGCTCAGATCTCACACAATTATGAGGAGAGACAATTGCAAGCTAAGTGCTGAACATCATTCCTACTTCCATGTTATTGTAGTGGACAAATAATCATAATAGTAACAATACGACTGTTAGCACTATTATTATTTCTTGTAGAAACAGCATACAGGGACTCAGCCCTGGGTGTGTCAGGTACAGTTCCTCACTACACCAAGAGCTCTGTACCATCATCATGCCCATTTTTGTTGGTGAGAACACTGGACGCACAGAAAGCCTGAGTCCACAGTGATCGAACAGAGTATGAATCTCAGTCTGGCACCAGAGGCCTACTTCATCATCACATTTTGCTCACTGAGTGCGTGCGCGCACACTAACGCGCATAAAACGCTAGATCCAATAAAAACGACTGGTTCTGTGGGTTTCTGAGGCTGTCAATCTTTAAAAGAACAGAAAGCTTCCAGCTTTCTTCGGCAGAATGGAGGTGGATTCGTATTTACTTTAGTTCGTATTAGGCAACCTTTTACTTGGCTAAGCAAAGGAAAAGCAACAAAGCTAAAAATGAAGCAAAACGGAAGGAAGTAGACTTTGAGGAAGCGCAATTGCTGAGTTGTACAGTAACTTCCTTCTTTCTCCCACAGTAACCTTTTGTTATGCTGTTACTTTCCCTTCCGGAACTTGGCTCACACCCTCAGGGGAATCTGAAGCAAACCGCGAAAAGAGCAGCCCAGGGGAGATCCCGCTCACCCTCCAGCCCCTTTCAGCCAAGCTCCCCGGACCTCCATCCCGCCCTCTGCCGTCCAGCCCATCATATTAAAGGCGGGCAGCTGCCCTTCTGGCGTGTGGTGCAGTTCGCGGACCACCTCCGTCGCCTTTTCACAGAACATGGCGGGTAGACCTGGTACCGGGACCTCCTTGTCGGCCGCCCACTTGACCGAAGAGTCTGCGGGCTCCCTGCAGCCTAGTTCGCGCCGCGCTTATTAGCGCAGGTCTAGGAAATCGCCTGCGCTTTGGCGAAAAAATCCCCAACCAATGGGAAGGCAAGGACGCAGGTTGCGTGGCTACGGTGGTTGCAAAGGGACAATTCCATACGCGGTAGAGAAATATGACCGGAAGTGGGGAGGCGGTGACCGGTGCCTTCTTCCGGTGGAACGCGGCCCTCTGGAAAGAGTCCTTGGGGTTCCATTTGACTTTATCCATGAGGTGAGACGAATTTTCCAATACTAATCTGAGCACATAGTTTAGGGAGCAGCATAGCTTGGAATAGATGTACCACCCACACCCCCCGAAACTTCCTCTTTTCCCTTTTTTAAAAATAAAAATCATTCTATTGAGGGCTCATATAACTATCCATATGTACATACATTGTGTCACGCTCATTTGTACATTTTTGATATCATTCTCAAAACATTTGCTTTCTCCTTACTCCCTTTATATCAGCTCCTCACTTTTTCCCCTGCTTCATGGAACCTTGATCATTTATCAATTATTTTGTCATGTCTTACAGTGCCCACATCTCCCTTCATCCACTTTTCTGTTGTGCAACTCCATGGAGGGGGTTATATGTAAATCCTTGTAATCAGTCGCCCCCCTTTTTTTTATATCATTTTATTGGGGGCTTGTACAACCCTTATCACAATCAATACATCATTCCATTGTGTTTAGGACATTTGTGCATTTGTTGACCTCATCATTCTCAACACATTTCCTTTCTAATTGAGCCCTTGGTATCAGCTCCTCGTTTTTCTATCTCCCTCCCTACCCCCTCCCTCCTAAACCCTTGTTAATATTGATAGGTTTAGAATTAAGGTAGCAGATGGACATTGGACCTCCACTTCTTTTCTCACTCAATTGCAAGAACACTTTGTTCTATTGAACTGGCATGCCGTGATGCTCACCTTATGAATTAAGGACATCAGGTATAATGAATAACTATACAGACAACTTACAACAAAGATACAAGAGATCTAGTAAAACTAGGTAATCTTGGAACCTTGAGCTTCAGAAGAAATTATAGAAAAGTGGACTAAAAACTAACTAGAAGATGAAGGGAAACAAAAGTGGTGCAAGAACAGACAGGTGAATTGTCAGCTAGCCTGACGCATTCCATCCAGACAGAAGCCTGGCACATTGGTAGCTGGCACTAAGAAAGGATCCTCACTTGTTTCCCACACCCTCCTGATATCACAATTGCCAGCCCCTACCTTCACCCATACACCAGACAGAGATATCCTTGTAAGTCCATTTCTGCTTGAAGACAAAGCTATGCCCTCATGGTTTAACATCCCCATGCCTAGAGATGGATTATCACCCCCATGCCCAGAAATGCTTGAGATTCTCCTCAAAGCACTAGCAAAAAATACAATGCTGGATCCCTCGCTGCTCTTGGACACGTGGAAAGTTCCCCCATGATTAGCCATTCTGACCCAGCTGCTTCTCTACCAGAAAGAATCCCCTCAGCTATCACCTAAGCTGTAAAAACGCCCTACTGGATCAGGTGCGTGGACCACAGAAAACAGATAGGCCTGCCAAGCTCCATCTGGAATCAATATTCAACCCCCTAGAGGCTGTGACCTATACAAAAAGGTCCTCACCCCAAGTTTTCTCTTTGTTTTTCCTTTTCCTTCACTTCCTTTTATTTATTTTAATCACTTCTGCACTCTGCTTTCTTCTTTATTTCTGCTTCTACTTCTATTCTTTCCATTTTAATTTACTTTTCCAGTTCCCTTCCTTTCCTTTTTTATGTTTTGATTAGCTTCTCTTTTATTTTTCTCTACCTTGGTTTTTGACACACACACACACACACACACACACACACACACACTTCTAGTTATTAAATTCCTTTCACTTGCTCTTGTTTGTCCGCTGTCTCTTGCTGGTTTCTTTTTCAAAAATTATTTCTTCGTTGGCAATTTTTTTTGTCCCTTCCTGTTCTACCTGACAGTGGACAGCAATCGCAGGCCTAGCCACCTCTATGACTGTAGTCATACCTATACAGTGACAGACAATACATACTCCTGTACCACCTGATCATCTTTACGTAAGTGAGACCACCAAACAAACCATTGCTAACTGTGCTATAATAACAACAAACAGTACTACACACATTCTCAAATTATCCTTTACAACAACCAGTAGATAGGTGGAGTGTCTGCAGTCTCAAGATACTAAGATCAATTAAACACAAAAACACTAATACTACAACATCTCAGTGGCAAAGACAATTTAAGTTTATATGAAGAAACAAGACAGAACAGCTGAAGCACATGACCAATATAGAGCTAGAAGACCTTTTTTCAGGAAGAAAAGGCATTGAAATTACCTGATAAACTATTAAAAATTATACTTTTATACTATCAATGAACCGGGAGAAAGGAAAGATTGCGAAGCTAAAGAAAAACTGAACACACACACACACACTAGAGTAATTCAGGAAAGCACTAAAATAACACATCAATTGAAACTAGAAACCGTACACCACAGCAAAGAGAAATTCAGAAGATTAATACTAAGATGAGAGAAACAGATAACGCATTAGAAGAGCAAAGGACTTTGCGAGTAGAAGGAGGCAGGGGAAGGGAGTGGTAAGCAAACAATGCCAAAGACGGGAATAACTAAGGAATTAAAATCAACAATGAGGAGGACATAGAGATCCTGGTGGTGTTGGGGTAACAGCAATTTAGCTGAGAAGAACTACTAAGGTGGAAGAAGGGTGAGTGTGATGGTGAGGTAGAAGAAAGGTAAAAAGAAACAGGAAAGATCTAGGAAGCAAAGCTATAGATAGAGGTATAAGCATAAGTGTGTACCTATGTAAATACATTAATTCATAAAAATAGAGGTATTGGTCTATGTACATCATATATGGCAAGACATTGATGTAGTAGATGGACGTTAGGTCTCTGCTCAGGGCCTGCCTTCAATACAAGAATACTTTGTTCTAAGAACCTGGCATGTTGTGATGCTCACCCTCCTGGCATGATCGGTGAAGACAAAATGGGTGCACAAGCAAATGTGGTAAAGAAAGCTGATGGATTGCCTGCAACAATGATGCAAAAATAGAGCGATACTGGGGATGGTTCAGGACTGGATGGGGTGTGCTCTCTTGTCTAGAGGGTCACTGTGAGGTGGAGCTGGTTCGACAGCACCCGACCACAACAACAACAGAAAACTAAGACTGGCTCTGACAAGTGTCAGATGCTGCTCACCCAGGCTTGGACATTAACTTTCCATCGCATTAAATGTAATCGCTTGGTGTCAGAGTTGGAGAAGCTGCTATTCATACTCTAGTGATCAAGTGTTATGTGAGAAAATTACTTGTACATTTACTAGTTTGCTATTCATACCTTATTTCAGTTTAGCTTAATAACCCATTCCCTTGTTTTCTTTATCTCTGGGGAAAATAAGTATCACTAATTGGAGCAGGATATGTGAAAGTACTGCAAAAATAAAACACACCATGCTAATATTAAAAAAAAAAAAAAGAAAGCTGATGGTACCTCTTCTATCAAAAGATATAGCATCTGGGATCTAAAAGGCTTGAGGTTAAACAAGCAGCTGTCTAGCTGATAAACAAACCCACATGGAAGAAGCACACCAGCCTGTGTGATCATGAGATGGGATCAGGTAACAGGCATCAGAAGACCCAAAACACACACACACACACCCCACACCCCCCCCCCAAATCCATCTGTAGATAATGGAACATCTCCTTGCAAAAGGGTCACAAGGGATGAGTCAACTAGGATGCAGTATAACACCAATGAAATATACAATATTCCTCTGGTTCCTTGAGGTTCCTCACCCCCCACTACCATGACTCCAGTCCTGCCTTTCACTGAGGGCTAGACCAGAACATGTACACAGATACAGATAAGAGCTCGAGACACACACTGAATCAAGGAATAACAATGGAAGTAGTGATACCAGGAGGGCAGGAGAAAGGTGACTCCAATGATTGACACATAACCACACCCCCACCCCAGGGGGACGATCAACAGAAACCAAGGGTGACGGGAGAGAGTGGTTGGTTAAGATATGAAAATAATAATAATTTATAATTTATCAAGGGGTCAAGGTGGGGTGGGGAGGGAGGGGAAAAAGAGGGACTGATATTTTGACCCTGGCCTCTAAACCCCTGATAAGGCCTGACCGTGGCAGCCTGCTCTCTGCTGGCTCCTCTAAGCCCCATGTCCATCACATGGCTGGTTCATTTTCTGTCAGCGCCCACGTAACTGACATATCTCCCCCACTTGCCTGAAAAGACAGCCAGGAGATCACCTCGCTAGGGTTTGGGATCAACGGTGGCCCTCTCTCCTTTGGGGACTGCCTACACCAGCGGAGCTCTTAACACTGGTCTCACTTCATGCCCTGCCTTGCCCTAGGGGCTAACTGACCCTGGGGCACAGCAAGGCCAGTATCATCACAAGGGCATAAGGACTGCACCTCTTGGCCTCCTAGTACAATCCTGCCCCTTGAGAGTCCCTGGCGTCTAATAGTAAGGGCTCAAATAGAAAGTAAATGTTTAGAAAATAATCTTGGCAACATATGTACAAATATGCTTGATACAATTGATGTATTGATTGTTATAAGAGCTCTAAGAGCCCCTTTATTAGTCTAGGTACTTTGGAGAAGTAAATCTACAGCAACTTGTGTATAAGAGAGAGTTGTATGTAAAGGTTAAGTGCGCATCAAGAAAATATCCCAACCCAGTGCTGCCCAAGCCCACAAGTCCAACATTAACCCATTAGTCCAATAACAGTCCACAAAGTCCTGCTCCATCTCACAAAACAGACACAATGATGTCGACTGCAGAGGAAAGCTGAGTCAATGAATATGTAAGCATCTCAGCGCTGGCAGGGGTCTCCACGTGGGTGCTCCAGCACCCAGGGCTGCATCGGGGTACGTTCATGTGGCTTCTCCCTGGGGATGTCTTGCAGGAAGTCTGTCTTGCAAGCTGAAGCAGGGAACTGCGAAAGCAGTTGCACCCTGGTGTGACCACAAAGCAAGAGACCCGAGAACTAGAAAGGTGAGGCTCACTGAGCCATTTATCCCTCTGCCCTTCAATTAACCCCACATGTGTTTATCGGCCAGGTTGGCACAATAAACTAACTGAGTCCCCAGTAGTATGATCTTTTAATTTTAAAAAAGAGCAAATGGACTAGAATTGAATCAGAGAGAGTTCATCAGTGAGATTAAAGAAAATCTCTCAACCTAATTTGGAAAAGGAATAATTTTTAAAATAGACAAGAAAATCTAGAGAAAATCACAGAATTCTGTGGGACAACATCAAGTACATTATGTGTGATTGGACAAAAAAACAGGAAGAAACAAACAAAACAATCAAAAGAGCAGAGAGAAGGAAACTTCCTTAATATATCATGACATGGTAAAAAATGTACTCATGAAGCTAAACAAACCAAAAGCAGGGCTGACTGAAATAAAATAATCATGACATATCATGATGAAAGTTACAAATGACAGGAATCCTGACAGCAATTGAGGAAAAATAAGTTACTTAAAAAGAGGAACTGAAAACAAAAATTGTCTTAGAAAAAGTGCATCCAGAAGGCTCTGTAGCAGAAAATGACGAGACTTGGTTTAATGTACTTTGGACATGTTGTCCAGGGAGACAGACCTTGGAGACGTGTCCCACGCATGATAAAAGTACCGGGTTGTAGAACCGAGGAAAACCTTCAACAAGATGGATTGACACAGTAGCTGCATCACTGGGCTCAAAGATAAGAACAATAGTGAGGACTGCACAGTATGGGGCAGGGTTTTGCTCTATTGTCCATAGGAACACTGAGTTGGAATAACTCCACAGCACCTTCCAATAACAGCAACAACACCACCATCTATCATACACGAACACACTGAAGCAGGAAAAGTAAACATACATATTGAAAAGAGAAACAAGTCATGCAATTAAAAACTCCCAATACATTCAAAGAAGAGTTGACACCAATTTTATTCAAACCATTGTAGGACATAATAAAAATGGAAAGTCCCCAAATTCATTTTATGAAACTTGTAAAATCATTATACCCAAATCAGACAGAAACATAGCCAGGAAAGAAAATAATACAGCAATATCCCTTATGAACATAAATGTAAAAATATCTCAACAAAACCCTACCTAATAAAGCCAACAATAAATATCTCAGTAAAGTAAATCATCATGACCAACATGAATTCATAACAAGGGTGCAATGATGGTTACATATTAGAAAAACAATCAATGTTATCCACTATATAAACAAAACAACAGGAAAGAACTTTAAAACCATATTAGAAAAATTCAAATCCTACAATCCTGAGAAGAAAATGGGACCAACGGTTCCAGGGGATAATAGAAAGGGAGAGCTAGGGAAGGGGGAGGGGAGCCAACAGACCCACGGACAGGGAACAACAAGAGATCTAAAATTGATGGAGAGGAAGGTGTAGAATGCCTGGTGGGGTTAGATCAAGTGCAATGTAGCTGAAAGAGGAATTACTGAGAGCCAAATGAAGGTCAAACATGATAGTGGGACAGGAGGAAAGTAAAGGGAAATAGAGGAGGAAAGGAGGCAAAAGACATTTTTTTTTACATTTTATTAGGGGCTTATACAACTCTTATCACAATCCATACAAATACATACATAAATTGTATAAAGCACACCCCTACATTCTTTGCCCTAATCATTTTCAAAGCATTTGCTCTCCACTTAAGCCCTTTGCATCAGGTCCTCTTTTTTTCCCCCTCCCTCCCCGGTCCCCCCTCCCTCATGAGCCTTTGATAATTTATAGATTGTTATTTTGTCATATCTTTCCCTATCCGGAGGCTCCCTTCCTCCCTTTCTCTGCCGTCCATCTCCCAGGGAGGAGGTCACATGTGGATCCTTGTAATCGGTTCCCCCTTTCCAACCCACTCACCCTCACTCTCCTAGTATCACCCCTCAGACCCCTGGTCCTGAAGGTATCATCCACCCTGGATTCCCTGTGTCTCCAGCTCCCATATGCACCAGTGTACATACAACCTCTGCCCTATCCAGTCCTGCAAGGTAGAATTCGGATCATGGTAGTTGGGGGAAGGAAGTATCCAGGATCTGGGGGAAAGCTGTGTTCTTCATCGGTACTACATCGCACCCTGACTGACCCATCTCCTCTCCTAAACCCCTCTATGAGGGGATCTCCAGTGGTTGACAAATGGGCTTTGGGTCTCCACTCTGCACTTCCCCCTTCATTGACTACGGTATATATATATATATATATATATATATATATATATATATATATATATATATATATATATATATATATATATATATATATATATTTGCATGATGCCTTTGGCACCTCGTGATTGCACAGGCTGGTGTGCTTCTTCCATGTGGGCTTTATTGCTTCTGAGCTAGATGGCCGCTTGTTCACCTTCAAGCCTTTAAGACCCCAGACACTATCTCTTTTGATGGCCGGGTACCATCAGCTTTCTTCGCCACATTTGCTTATGCACCCGTTTGTCATTGGTGATCGTATCATGGAGGTGTGCACCCAATGATATGATTTTTTTGTTCTTTGATACCTGATAACTGATCCCTTCAGGACCACGCGATCACACAGGCTGGTGTGTTCTTCCATGTGGGCTTTGTGCCTTCTGAGTTAGATGGCCGCTTGTTTATCTTCAAGCCTTTAAGACCCCAGACACTATCTCGTTTGATTGCCGGGCACCATCAGCTTTCTTCACTACATTTACTTGTTCACGCACTTTGGCTTCAGCAGTTGTGTAGGGAGGGTGAGCATCGTAGAGTGCCAACTTAATAAAAGAAAGTATTCATGCATTGAGGAAGTGCTTGAGTAGAGGTCCAAGGTCCTTCTGCCACCTTTAAACTAAACCTATAAATACAGAAACATAGATCTATTTCCCCATCCTCATATATATATTTGCATGTACATGTCTTTGTCTAGACCTCTATAAATGCCCTTTGACTCCTAGCTCTTTCCTCCATCTCCCTTGACTTTCCTCCTGCCCTACTACCAAGCTCCATCCCCACCTGGGTTACAGCTATACCTCTTCTTTATGTAACCTTACCCTTGATCATTCCCTACCAGGCCTGCCACTCCCTCCTCACTACCATTTTGGGTCCCATGTTGTTCCCTTGTCCCTGGGTTTGTTAACACCACTTCCTTACCCCCCCACTTCCCCTATCCCAAGCCCCCCCCGGAACTGTCGGTCCATTGTTTTTCCTCCAGATAGTTCATCCAGCCTGTCTTATTTAGACAGACCTGTGGAGACAATAACATGCACGAAAATAAGACAGAGGAAAACAAAGCAACAGTATACAACCAGACAACAAAACAACAACAAATCACTGACAAAGAACAAAACAAAACACATCAAGAAAGAAAACTTGTAGTTAGTTCAAGGATCGTTTGTTGGAGGCAAAAGACATTTATAGAGGTGTAAATATACACACATATATAAAAATATACTTATATAATGATAGGGATATGGGTCTATGTTCATATATTTATATTTAATATCAAGGTTGCAGATGAATATTGGTTCTCTATTCAAGTCCTCCCGCAACGCAAGAACACTTCCTTCTAATAACCTGGCATTCTGTGATGCTCACCTTCCTGACATGATAGCTAAAGTCAAATGGGTACATTAGCAAATGTGGTGAAGAAAGCTGATGGTGCCTAGCTATGAAAAGATACAGTGTTTGGGGTCTTAAAGGCTTGAAGTTAAACAAGGGGCCATCTAGCAGGGAAGCAATAAAACCCACATGAAAGAAGCACACAGCCTGTGTGATCACAAGGTGTCAACAGGATCAGGTATCAGATGACCCAAAACAAACCATCATATAGATATGAATTGGGGGGGGGGTGGAGTGGAGACCCAAGGCCCATTTGTAAACAATTGGACATCTCCTCACAGAAGGGTCAAGTCAGTCAGGGTGAAGTTTAGCACCAACAAAATACACACTACTCTAGCTCTTTAATTGACCTTGGCACCCCACTATCCTGACCCCAGTTCTAGCTTACAAATCTGGCTTGACAGGAACATGTACCCTAGTACATATCAGAGCTCTTGGTACACGGAATCCAGGACAGATAAATCCCTCAGGAACAGTAATGGGAGTAGCAATACCATGAGGGGAAGGGGAAGATGGGAGAGGAAAGGGAGAAAAGGAAAACCAGTCACAATGATCGACATATAAGCCACTCCCCACCTGCAGGGGACAAGCAACAGAGTAAAGGGAGACTGCAGACAGTGTAAAATATGAAAATAATAATAATTTATAATTTAACAAGGAGTCATGAGGGTGAGGGAGGGAAGGAGGGAAATAAAACAGGAGCTGATACCAAGGCCTCAATTAGAAAATGTTTTGAAAATAATGGTGACAACATATGTACAAATGTGCTTGATACAATTGATATATGGATTGCTATAAGAGGTGTAAGAGCCCCTAGTAAAATGATATTAAAAAATACATCTACCTCTCCGTCTCTCTGCCACCCCGAGTGTGGTGGTGCTCCGACTTCACCATGTCATCTCATAAGACTTTCAGGATCAAGAGATTCCTGGCCAAGAAACAGAAGCAGAATCTGCCCATTCCCCAATGGATTCGAATGAAAACCGGTAATAAAATCAGGTACAACTCCAAGAGAAGACATTGGAGAAGAACCAAGCTGGGTCTGTAAGGAGCCCCCTGAAGGATGGCACGCATGGCCGCATTTTCCCAGGCTCAAATCATGAATTAAGATTTTTGTCCCCATCTGATGAATTGAACTTCAATCAGCAAATAATCTGGTTTATTCCTTGTTTTTTTACTTCCTAATCAAGTTTAACAATAAATAATGTAAGGTTGTTGTGAGAATAAAAATACATCTATACTACTATAATACCTCAAGTAGAAAAAGACAGAAAATGGGGTAAGATGGCCACCATATAACAAGCCCGGGAAGATGTGCTCAGCAACTACCAAAGAGTTTCCACTATGAGAGAGATTCTGCACTTCCTGGTAGCAAGAAATTCAACTTAAAAGCCAAGTTGACCCAAGTTTCTCAAAGTGGAAAGCAGCAAGGCCTGCTGACAGACTCCCCTTTACGGATGAGCAGCAACATGAGTTGCTTCTACAAGCATCGTGATTCTTCGTGGCCCCTGAGAAAAGACAGTCAGCCAGCCAACCCTCTACCTCCCTGGCCTCTAGGGACACAGATAGCTAGCAGATCACTTGGGCAGCTTGGTACACACATGCTCAGTACCCAAGGTACGCTTTGTACCATTTCCCCATCTTCCTCCTCTTTTCCTGCTTTGTTCTACAAGGCATTCCATCCCGTGTGCCAGCGCCGTGATACCGCATACATGTACACACAGACTACTAAAAGAGCAGGAATCCCCACCCACAAGGTAGCTTTATTATATATAATTTTGGATTTTGTACTTTTGTTCTATTTTAATACTCTCTCTCTCTCTTTTTTGATCTCCTACTTCCTCTTCTGGAGTGACTCCACCCTCCTGAGAATCCACATTCCTCCCAGGAAGAGACAGGTCTGTGTATCCCAGCATACCCACTCTAGCATGGGCTTTCCAGGACCTCCTACGTGCACAGATATGCTCACATTCATTCACATTTCCACAATAGCAGAATCTGGTACCCACAACCATACCCAAGTCTTTTTTTTTTTTTGATCCTTGTACTTCTATCAATTATCTTTCTATTTTCTTGCTGTTCTCTCATTAAATATCTTTCCATGAAACCTATTAATTGAGATTAACTCTCTGCCCGCAAGTGTCAACTCACAGTGATCCTATAGGACAGGGTAAAACTGTCCGGTGAGTTTCTGAGACTGTAACTGTTTATGGGAATAGAAAGTCTCCTTTTTTTGGCGGAGCAGCTGGTGGTTTTAAAATGTTGACCTTTCGGATTACAACTCAATACATAACCATTATATGACCAGAGCTCCTTATTGTGATTACCCCTCTGAAAATATTTTCCCATTATTTTTGCAAGTCTGTTGGCTTATTCACAGTCACTTATTACTATCATTACTTTATTCTTATCATTACTTTTATTTTATTCTATTTTTCCCATCCACTATCCCCACTTAGGCACCTTTCCCCTTCTTTTCATTTCACCACTGTATGTTTTCCAGCTCCTATTAGAACTCACCTGTGTCACTAGACAAACTCTACCTCTGTATGACCAGCAGCTCACACACCACAATGCTGAAGAAACAGCAGTCAAGCACAGAAAGCTTCCAAATTCAAGAAAAACAAACATGAACAACCAAGTAGCACTCAAACCAATGGAATAGTCTGAAGATGTGATTGTGAACCACCAGTAACAGAATTCAGAAGAATGATGCTTAGGTCAAGAGATCTGGGGAATGTTCATGAGAAAAACAGAAGAAATTGAGAAACTAACATCCTTAAACCAAAGGATTCTAGAAGACAAGCAATGAGATAACTGAATTAGGCAACATAGTAAAAGGCTAGAGGAATAAAATGGAAAAGGAAAATAAAATAAATGAGCTTGAAGACAATTACCCTCACGACAGTAGACAAGAGAAGCAATCAACAAAAAAACCCGGAAGCATCCAAATAAATCCTGTAGGACACTATCATAAGAACCCATCTAAGAAAAGAAAAAAGAAAAGAAATGCTGGGAAAAGAACACCACCAAAAAAAAAAAATCTACAGAGAATAGTACAAGAAACCATGGAAGAAAATTTCAACATACTATTCAACAAGCTGAGAAGAATGGACAACCAAAGAGAAAACATCAAGACATAAAGAAAAGGAGAGAATCTGAGGGCAGCTAGAGAAAAAGGAAAAGTCATCTACAAAGGAAAGTTGAAAAGGATAAATTCAGACTTCTCAGCAAAAGACCTGCAGGCAAGAAGACAATGGAATGACATATATACAATTGTGACGGGTGGAAGGGGTGGTGGGGCGGAAGGAAGCCAGCCAAGAATATTATACTGAACAAAAATATCCCTCAAATACAAGGGAGAAATAAAGGTTATTTCCTGAGGAGGAAAAAATAAAAGAATTTTGAATTCAACAATTCATTTTCTCAGATCACAATGTTATAAAACTGGAAATCTACAACAGAAAGAAAAGGAACAAAAAGACAAACACATGGAGACTGAACAACATACCATTTCAAAATGACTGGACACTAGAGTAAACGAAAACGAGAAATTAAGAAACTCCTTAAAACAAGCAAACCTATAACACATCATACCAAAAACTCGGATACAACAAATGCAGTTATCTGAAGTCAATTTATAGCAATCAATACACACACGAAATATGAGAGAAATCCAAAACCAATACTAATAAAACACTTCCAAGAAGTAGAAAGAGGGAAACCACATAAGTCCTTCAACAATAAAGGGAAAGAACTAATAAAAATTGAAGCAGAAATAAATGAACTGAAAAATGGGGGGGAAATCAACAAGACAAAAAGTTGGTTATGAAAAGATTAACAAAATCGACAAACTGCTAGAAAACTTAACAAAGGAAAAGAAAGATGCAAATATCTAGAATTTGAGATGAAAAGGGTGCCATCACAAAAGATCCAAATGAAATAAAAAGATACATGTAGAGCAAAAGAAGAATTAGAGGTCACCAAGAGACTTCCAACCAAGAAAGATTCTAAAGAAGTATGTATGTTGCCTTCACAGGAGAATGCTAGCAAGTATTCAGGGAAGAGCCATAACTAATTCTGTGCAGACTATTCCAAAATATAGAAACTGACAGCAAACTCCCACACGCATTCTATGAAATGAGCATAATCCTCAAAACCTGATCACGATCATTTAGAAAAAATGAAAACAGGAAGTAGATAAGAGTGTCCCTCATCAATATTCTTATTCAACATTGTACTACAATAAACATCTTAGCCAGACAGACAGCAAAAAAATTTTAAAATAAAAGGAATATAATTGGGCAAAAAATAGGTCAAGCTGTCACTATTTGCAGATAGTATGATTTTACATAGTGAGAGCCCCAAGGACTCCACAGAAAGATTGTTGGAAAGTACTAACGAATCTGTTAAAGTAATGGCATACAAGATTAATAAGCAGAAATCAATTTTAATATGCTATTGAAGAGCTCCAAAATAAAAACATCAAGAAAAAAAATTAAAAAAGAGAAAACAATATCATTTATAATATCCATACAAAAGATGAATACCTGGGAATAAACTTAACCAAAGAAACAAAAGACCTGTACAAAGGAAACTACAGAAAAATCAAAATGTGAATATTACTGAAAGCAATAAATCTATAGATAGAACACAATTCTGATCAAAATCATTTTCTTGGGGGCTCATACAGCTCTTATCACAATCTATGCATCCATCCATTGTGTCTAGCACATTTGTTCATTGTTGCCATCATCATTTTCAAAACAATTTCATTCTACTTGAGCCCTTGGCATGGGCTCCTCATTTTTCCCTCTTCCCTTCTTCACGAACTCTTAATAATTCATAAATTGTTATTAATTTTTCATGTCTTACACTGTCCGAGGTCTCTCTTTACCCTCTTTTCTACTGCCCATGCCCAAGGAGGGGTTACATTGTGATCAGTGCCCCCTCTTGTTACCACTACTCTCACAGCTGTCTACAAATGGGTTTGGGGTCTCCAGTCCACCCTCCCCCTCAATCACATCAATAAGGCTTTTTGTTCTGGGTCTTTGATGCCAGATACCTGATCCCTTCGACACCTCTTTATCACACAAGCTGGTGTGCTTCTTCCATGTGGGCTTTGTTGCTTCTTACAGAGAGTCACTTGTTCATCTTCAAGCCTGTAAGACCCCAGATGCTATATCTTTGCATTGCTGGACACCATCACCTTTCTTCATTACATTTGCTTATGCACCCATTTGTCTTCAGCAATTCTGGCGGGAAGGTTATCACAGAATGCCAGGTGACTAGAACAAAGTGTTCTTGCGTTGAGGGAGTACTTGAGTAGAGGCCCACTTAATTGGACCTTTTGGACCTACTTTCTATCCAGCTCTTGGTAATCCAGGGTGTGTGCTACAGACTCGTGGACTTAATATTGTTCTTTGGAGGCACACAATATCTTTCATAGGCCACACCAGAAAGAATCCTTGTGGAAGCTACATTCACTGGAGTTTGTAAACTGGGCTTTCATTCAAACTCATCAGGAGCCCTTTGATTTAAGACTGAAATTCATCAGTGTGAGAAGATGATGACTGCTATCCCAAGTTATGGAATTGGCAGTTATTGGACTTTGGTTTGACTCTCTGGCCTTCAGGGTGCCTAATGAATGGTGATCCAGGAATACCAAATATTTACTACTTTAATGCTCTTCTTATTTTGTTATGACATGTATTAGTCAGGTATGCATGTTGCTACCTTTTGGAATGAATTTTGTTGAAAGTTTTGTTCCAACATCAACCCTAATTATTTGTGTAAATAGTGTCCAGCCCAGCCTGTGTGATCACGAGGTGTCAATGGGATCAGGTATCAGGCATCAAAAAACAAAAAGTCCTATCACTGTGATGAGTGGGAGTGTGAAATGGGGACACAAAACCCATCTATAGGCAACTGGACATACCCTTACAGAAGGGCCTTGGGGAGGAGACAAACCAGTCAGGGTATAGTATAGTAAAGATAAAACATACAGCTTTCCTCTAGTTCTTTAATGCTTCCTCCCTCCCACTATCATGATCCCAATTCTACCTTACAAATACGGGTAGACCAGAGGATGTACACTGGTACAGACAGGAACTAGAAACAGAGGCAATCCAGGACAGATGACCCTCTGAGGACTAGTAGTGAGAGTGGCGATACCGGGAGGGTGGAGGGAAGGTAGGGTAGAAAGGGGCAAGGGATTATAAAGATCTACATATAAACTCCTCCATGGGGGACAGACAACAGAAAAGTGGGTGAAGGGAGACGTTGGACAGTGTGAGATATGCCAAAATAATAATAATTTATAAATAATCAAGGGTTCGTGAGGGAGGGTGGGGGAAGGAGGGTGAAAATGAGGAGCTGATACCAAGGGCTCAAGTAGAAAGAAAATGTTTTGAAAATTATATGGCAACAAATGTACAAATGTGCTTGACACAATGTATGTATGGATGAATTGTAATAAGAGCTGTATGAGTCCCCCCAGAAAAGATTTTTTAATAAATTGTTCAGAAACTTGAATTTAATCTATATAAGTCAACAATTCGAGCATGAATTGATGTCTGAAACCAGCCTATACTTCTATATGCTTTTCTCAACCGTGTTTTAAATTCTGTATCATTAGCTAAATGAATAACACTATCGTTACCTTATGTCCCAGGAAGATGGTTTGAAAAATTTTCGTTATCATAAAATGATAATGTTGTTTCTAAAGTGAACCAGAGACATATATAAACCACAGATATGTGAATGGATTTTGTGCTCCCATTTAAATCTAGCCCCAATCTAAGAACTATGAGTTCTTAGGATGTGGCCCTCTTTAATGCTTAAAGAAGTCACTAAAGATATAGGTGCTATAGAAAAAACAAAACAAAAGAGAATGAAAAAACAACAAACAAAGCCAAAGTAATATACTCATAAAAATTATATCTGTTTGTAATTAATAGATAAAAATTTTACTAGTACATTGCTTAGAACACATGGTAGATAAATGGAATCACAGAATGGAATTTTCCCACTTTTTGCAGTCCATTGTATATTCAATATCTGTAAGTCTTAACATTTACAAAAAGTACAAAACAAGGTGATCTATATTAAACATAATGCCTGTGCTATAAATTGTCATCACAAGGTAATTATTTTACTATTGATTCGAACATTTTCTTCATTCAATACTTTTATTGAAGTTCAAAGTATACATTCTTAAGACAATAAATACCTGGCTGTTTTTTCTTAGTATCACAGAGGTACCATCATCAACTTCAAATTCTCCGTAGTCTCTTAGACACCGTACCTGAAAAGAAAATCAGATATTTTATCCAAATTACCTTTTAAAATATGCAGTGATCATAACATGAAGTGGGATTATATAAATGCCCGAACAGTAAAAGTACTGTATTTTATGTGTCTGTTTCCTCCTCTGTGTACTTAGGACCCTTACTATTCCCAGATATTTACTGTGGTCCTAAACCTAAAGATCTCAATTTCCTACGTCACCAGGAAGGGAAACATAAGCTTTGCAAATGTATACATGGATGGTATTACCAATAAGGAAACCAGGGATTTAGATAAAAGGAGACTACATAGTTGGACGTTTTCCTCTCAAACAATGCACTATATTAATCAGAAGGAATAAAAATGAGGGACATAACAGTGGCAAACAAGAAAGAAAAGAGCATTTTACCTCAACTAGATTGACCAGATCCTTCCCATAATCCATCAGGATAAAAGAACATACACCTAAAAACAAACTGTTTTTCTTTTTAACAATTTATTGGGGCTCATACAATTCTTATCACAGTTCATACATATACATACATCAATTGTATAAAGCACATCTGTACAGTCTTTGCCCTAATCATATTTTTCTCTTTTCCTTTTTTACATTTTATTAGGGACTCATACAACTCTTATCACAATCCATACATATACATACATCAATTGTATAAAGCACATCCATACATTCCCTGCCCCAATCATTCTCAAGGCATTTGCTCTCCACTTAAGCCCCTTGCATCAGGTCCTCTTTTTTATTTTTTCCCCCTCCCTCCCCTTTCCCCCCTCCCTCGTGTGCACTTGGTAATTTATACATCGTTATTTTGTCATATCTTGCCCTATCCGGAGTCTCCCTTACCCCCCTTCTCTGCTGTCCCTCTCCCAGGGAAGAGGTCACATGTGGATCCTTGTAATCAGTACCCCCTTTCCAACCCACTCACCCTCCACTCTCCCAGCATCGTCCCTCACACCCTTGGTCCTGAAGGTATCATCCACCTTGGATTCCCTGTACCTCCAGCCCTCATATGTACCAGTGTACAGCCTCTGCCCTATCCAGCCCTGCAAGGTAGAATTCGTATCATGGTAGTTGGGGGGAGGAAGCATCCAGGATCTGGAGGAAAGTTGTGTTCTTCATCGGTACTACCTCGCACCCTAATTAACCCATCTCCTCTCCTAAACCCCTCTATGAGGGGATCTCCATTGGCCGACACTTGGGCCTTGGGTCTCCACTCTGCACTTCCCCCTTCATTTAATATGGTATATATATACATATACATATATACATATACACACATGTACACATACATACACACATATCTTTTTTTTTTTGCATGATGCCTTATACCTGGTCCCTTGGCACCACGCGATCGCACTGGCCGGTGTGCTTATTCCATGTGGGCTTTTTTGCTTCTGAGCTAGATGGCCGCTTTTTCACCTTCAAGCCTTTAAGACCCCAGACACTATCTCTTTTGATAGCCAGGCACCATCAGCTTTCTTCACCACATTTGCTTATGCACCCATTTGTCTTCAGCGATCCTATCATGGAGGTGTGCAGTCAATGATATGATTTTTTGTTCTTTGATGCCTGGTAACTGATCCCTTTGGGACCACTCGATCACACAGGCTGGTGTGTTCTTCCATGTGGACTTTGTTGCTTCTGAGCTAGATGGCCGCTTGTTTATCTTCAAGCCTTTAAGACCCCAGTCACTACCTCTTTTGATAGCCGGGCACCATCAGCTTTCTTCACCACATTTACTTGTTCACCCACTTTGGCTCCAGCCGTTGTGTCGGGAGAGTGAGCATCATAGAGTTCCAATTTAATAAAAGGAGATATTCATGCATTGAGTGAGTGAACAAACTGTTTTTCAAAGGAAATCAAGTCTTCCAATCTCTTGTTTCTCAGGAATACTTAAAAATACATTTAAAAGATTCAGTTTCATGCTCTTTCATTTTGCTTACCCAGTAACTTAGCAATCAATTAATTTTCATTTAGTATTTTAAAAATAAAACAAAATTTATGGAAGATGGAATGTTAGATTACATTAAGATGCTTGAAATTAAAGTGCCAACATCCAATCATTTTTGACCTATAAAATGTAAGCTTAATATAGTTCAGCTCACACATCACTATTACCTTAAAACTGTGAATCAAAGTTTGTTGCAGAGAGGGCACTATAAGCATTTCCATACTCCTGTCCCACTATAGCAGTGTTTCGCAAAGTGGGGATACTGCAATGATCCAGGAGGAGTACAAAGCAGATAGCTACACTTTATCCTGGAGTATAGGCTATTGTATAAAAGTTTTTAATTTTACACACACACACACACACACACACACACACACACACACCATAGTGAATGAAGGAGTAAGTGCAGCGTGGAGACTCAAAGCCCATTTGTCGGCCACAGGAGATCCCCTCATAGAGGGGTTTAGGAGAGGAGATGGGTCAGTCAGGGTGCGATGCAGTACCGATGAAGAACACAGCTTTCTCCCAGAACCTGGATGCTTCCTCCCCCAACTACCATGATCCGAATTCTACCTTGCAGGACTGGATAGGGCAGAGGTTGTACACTGGTGCATATGGGAGCTGGAGGCACAGGGAATCCAGGGTGGATGATAACTTCAGGACCAATGGTATGAGGGGCAATGCTGGGAGAGTGGAGGGTGAGTGGGTTGGAAAGGGGGAACTGATTACAAGGATCCACATGTGACCTCCTCCCTGGGAGATGGACGGCAGAGAAGGGTGAGGGGGGGGGGGGTAAGGGAGACTCCGGATAGGGAAAGATATGACAAAATAACAATGTATAAATTACCAAGGGCACATGAGGGAGGGGAGAAAAAAAAGAGGACCTGATGCAAAGGTAAAGTGAAGAGCAAATGCTTTGAGAGTGATTAGGGCAAAGAATGTAGGGATGTGCTTTATACAATTGATGTATGTATATGTGTTGATTGTGATAAGAGTTGTATGAGCCACTAATGAAATGTAAAAAAAGAAAGAAAAAAAAAAGAACACAGCTTTCCCCCGGATCCTGGATGCTTCCTCCCTCCAACTACCATGATCCTAATTCTACACTGGTGCATATGGGAGCTGAAAGCACAGGGAATCCAGGGTGGATGATAACTTCAGGACCAATGGTATGAGGGGCAATGCTGGGAGAGTGGAGGGTGAGTGGGTTGGAAAGGGGGAACTGATTACAAGGATCGACATGTGACCTCCTCTCTGGGAGACGGACGGCAGAGAAGGGTGGGGGGGCAGGGGGTAAGGGAGACTCCGGATAGGGAAAGATATGACAAAATAACAATCTATAAATTATCAAGGGCTCATGAGGGAGGGGGGCAAGGGAGGGAGGGGGGAAAAAAAGAGGACCTAATGCAAAGGGCTTAAGTGGAGAGCAAATGCTTTCAAAATGATTAGGGCAAAGAATGTAGGAATGTGCTTTACACAATTGATGTATGTATATGTGTGGATTGTGATAAGAATTTATGAGCCCCTAATAAAATGTAAAAAAATGATTAGGGCAAAGAATGTACAGATGTGCTTTATACAATTGATGTACGTATATATATGGATTGTGATAAGAGTTCTATGAGCCCCTAATAAAACAATTAGGAAAAAAAACAGGCCCAAAGAACAAAAGAAAACTGGGTTAGCAATATATATACATAAATTAAAATATCTATAAAGAGATTCTATCACCGCCCTCTAGTTGATTCTAACTCACAATGACCCTATATTGGTTTTCCAAGGCTGTAAATCCTTACAGAAACTAAGAGTCTCATCTTTCTCCTGAGCAACAGTTGGTAAATTTGAACCGTAAGAACCTCAGAACCCTGGTGGTACAGCAGTTAATCACTGGGTTGCAATCTGCATGGTCGACAGTTCAAAACTACCAGTACCAGTAGGAGAAAGCCTGGGCTTTCTACTCAGAAACCCATAGGGGATCCCTAGGAATCAGCATTGACTCAATACCAGAGAGTTTGGTTCTGGAACCTTATGGTTAGCAGTCCAATCAATGCCTATCCTACAATGTCAGCAGGGATCCTAAGAAAGAGATGAAGAGATGTAGTCAATGAATAAGGCCCATCTAGCCATCATCTCTTATGCATTGTATTATCAATTCTAGCCTATATGGCTATGGTTAAAATCCCATTTTGGAGGGATGGTTATGTGGAAAAGCCATCTCAGAAGCAGGAACACAGAGAAATGCTGGACCATCAAGGTGTAAGAGGCCCTAGTGGGACATACTTGAGATCTTTGTCTGAAGTGGTAGAGACTGAGATGGAGGCATCAAAGGCTGCAGCACAGAGACCATGGGACAGAACAGAGGGACTAGGCCAAGACCAGAGGCTGAGGCAAGGCGTCCATGACATAAAACAGAGGAGCAATACTGAGACTATGATACTTTGAGGCAGAGCAGTGGGCTGCCTTTCTGGCCCAAAGAGGCAAAGGGACTATGTGACTGAGAGGCTAAGGACTAAAGACTGACATGACTGCTGGATGACAGGAGAGGTACACTTACTGTTTCCTGATGCTGACTTGTGGTAACTAGTTACCTTCCTTAATAAGCCCACTAAATTGTGAATATTGTCTGTGAGTTCTGTGAGGCCAACTGGGACCGATAATTGAACCCGACAGAAAGGCAGTGTGTGAGGGAGGAGTGGGTGGTGTCAGAATAGATATTGAAGGATGAAGGATGGAGGCATGTCTGAACTCTGCCTCATGGAAACAGTGAAGCCAGAGAAAGTCAAATACGGCCCTCTGATATGTCTTCCTACATTTAAAGAAGCCAATCCAATTACTAGCACTAACAAATAAGAGAAACAACGTTACTGGATAACTCAACAGGATATTTGAGTTGGCAGAAGAACAGAACAGCTTATTGAGTCTGAGGAACAAAAGTAAAGAAACATGATCCCAAGGAACACCATCAAGCAAATCAATGCAAATATTATGGAAGTCCCAGAAGAGGGCAAAGGGTAACTAAATAAAACTTAATAGACAACAGCAGAACATTACCAAAACTTGACAAAGGACAAGAATGTACATATCAATGACACTTAAGAATTTCCAAATCAGAAGAAAGCCTGAGAGATCCACACCAAAATATCTTATCATCAAACTCTTTTAAAAAAAGATAAAATCTTGACAATATCAAATAAAATGAAGTACCAATTTACATATATAGAAACCCTGGAAACCAGGAGGTAATAGAGTCACATATTTAAAATAATGAAAGAAATGAACAGCCATCCAAGATTCCTATAGCCAGCAAAACTTTCCTTTATAAATGAGGATAAAATTCAAGAAAACAAATAAAACCTGAGGGAATGTTGAGACATTCCTTTAGATTGAAATACAAGGAGAGTAGATTGCAAGATGAAGCAATATAGAGAAAAAGGTGTTAGGTTCCTGGATTCAGGTACCTGAAAGAATTCACACAGCAGAAGCAGGTTTGTAATCCAAGTGATTTTATGGGGAAAAGGGAAGTTTCAGGTATTACAGCCTCAAAAAATACACATTGTTTTAAGAAAGCATACAAGGATCCGCAGAACTGCACATGGGTTCACTGCTGAATGGGAAAAAAACACATAGAAAGAACAGGAACACATAACCCAGCACGTGGAACCAGGAAATCCCAGGGGCCAAAAGGGCTCCCACCCCCCACTTGTGGAGAATGCTGGAATGGAAGGAAGTCAAGGCAGGGTCTTTATTCCCTCCTCTCCACAACGGCTGGGGGAAGCATGGTTGAAGGTATTGGTTGGTTCCACTGGCTTGAGTTTAGGCCCACCTGTGTGAGGTAATGTAACTGAGCCTAATCTGTGTGCCCTGGTGGACCTCCCCTCGGGGCGGAGGGAGCTCTTGTCTGAGCATGCTCAGTTTGATTGTTCTAAAATTTAATGGATGCCTGATTTCTTCCAATCCTTTTGCTTTAGCCTTATGCAGTTAGTGCGGAGACAACCCCCTTGTGGTGCTTATGTAATCTGATGTCAATTTGGGACTTGAGAGGATTAAGAGTGAAGTGGTGGAGTCTAGTTGGTCAATCAGGATAGCCAGTGAGGCCTCTGTGTGGGCATTGCCTTCGCCTGAGAATTCTGGGAACTCCAGTATTTCCTCCTTAAACAGGAGACGCTTCTCTCTCTCAGCTCACTTCCTTGGAGATGCTCTACTGGCAAGACACATGGCACTACGTCCTGGTAGCTGGGAAAGCCACACGGACCTACCCTGATGCAACAGACCTCTGGAGCCAGAGAAGCTACATAGAGAAGAACCCTGCCAGCGCTGAGATGTTTACAATGCTACTGGATCCAAAAACTTTCTACTCGCTGGTTCAAGATCGTCCTGCAATCGGAGTCATTGCATGTTTCGTGAATCTGACGAGGCCTTTACAGATTGGTATCAGACATATGGGCTAATATTGGGCTCACGGACTTGACCTGGACTGGGCTGGGACGTTTTCGCAATATTCAGTTGTTCTTCTATATAAACCTCTTTCTTATAAACATGAGTTTCTATGAATTTGTTTCTCTTGTCTACCCAGACTAACACTCCCCCTTTATGGCCCCTATTCTGGCTACCTAACATATTTAGCCAACACCTAAGTTGAATGCAAACATTTTTCTTTGGTCTTCTTTATTCAATATTCAAAAGTATACAAAAGAGGATAATAAAGATGGTTCAAAATCCAAAAATTAACTAAGCGCCAAAGTACGTGGTACTACTGGAAGAAATGAGGAGCAAAGAGAGGATAACCCACTTAACAAGTAACAAAATGACAACTATATGACAGGGACTTCAAGTGTGTGCAAATATGGAATTTAAAAACTGAAAAAAGTCCCAGAAACATTTGAAGCTCCTTGGTAAGTACTTCCTTAGTGGTAGTAACTTTCAATATGAAAGTATTAAAATGTCCAGTGTAAAAGCAGAGACCTTGTGATATGCATATGATACAACTTTGCTTATGGAAAGCTAAGAGGATTCAACACATTAATGAAGAACTGAGACTAAAGCTTTCTGTAGGGATTATGGCTCGATGGAAAAAAAAAAGCCTCATGCTCGGGCCAATAAACACAATGATAAAAAGAGAAAAAAATAAATTGACACGGATTTCATTTATTTCAATGCATAATCAACATTCATGGAATTAGTGAAGAAATCAAGCCATGAGATAAATGCTGCAAAAGACTTCTTTAAAGTGTTAAAGAGCAGCAGAGTCAGCAAAATGACTGTCAGACAACAAACTCGGACAACTCTCAGCAATTATAGAGAAGGTCCACTAGGAGCGATATCCTAAACTTCATGGAAGAGAATCTCAATATGAAGTACATCCAAGCTTCTTAAACTGAGAGAGCAGTAGCAACTACTAACAGATTCCCCTCTTTGTTATAGGCTGTCCACACGCTGGGGAAGCGTCCCTCCTGCCTGGCATAGCCAATTTTTTCTGGTCCCTGAGCTAACCCAGCTGACCAAGCCTCTTGGCTTGCTGTCCTCTGGTGAAGAACAGCTTTGCAGAGTCAGCTTGGTGCAGACAGTCACTAGCCAAGCTTAACTTTTGCTTTGTTCTACAGTTCCACCAGCCCTTGCTCAACATTCCTCACCTTGCCACCCCCAAGCAGGAAATGTGTTAGCAAAACAACACAATTAGGGGGCAAGGGGGAAAGAGAAGCCTAGCACTTCCCGCACCAATCTCAAAGTAGACTTGAGAGGTTTAATTTAACCCCCCCCCATTGGGTGAGAAATCCACACACCTGGCCTCTAGACCTGGCAGGAACCCCATCTTATCCCTCAAGGGGTGGAGTCAAGGGACAGAGTTTTTGTGGGTTTTGAACTGCGGACCATGCTGATCGCAACCCAATGTGTAACCACTGTACCACCAGGGGTCCTTTTATCTCAGTAAAACTATGAAAACTAGTCCTCGGTTTATCTGACCCCAGCCATGCTATTTTTTAATCACCTAATATGTATATGAAAGGTGAACAATGAATAAGACAGAGGTGAATTGATAACTATGAATTATGATATCGCAGAAAAGCACTGACAAAACATCAACAGCCAGAAGAGCAAACAAAGCTATGCTGGAAGAGCTACAGCGGGAGTGCCCCTTAAAGAGGCCGACTCCGTGTATATGTCATCTGGATGGCAAGTCCCTGGATGGTCAAAAAGAGGAAGCCTCTCAGTGGTACACATTGACACCATGACTGCAATAATGGGCTCAAACAGCAATGTTTGAGAAGAGGGTGCGGGGCAAGGCAGTGTTTCATTCTGTTGTACATCTAGTTACTATGAATAGGACTTGGTGGCACCTAACAAAACTATATTCATATCTCCTTCTTACATAATAGGAGCATAATCCACACATTCAATAAAATCCATTCTCAAGAGGTAAAACTTACTTCAATATATAAGCTTTGGGGAGGCTTCATATCCTGTGTTATGTCCAAACCTTCATTTCCTCCCAATGACCTCATGTAAGTAGCGAGGGACTTCTTATAACAATTGAACCATTCTATCTGAAAACAGAAAAATGGTCTTTTTACCAAGTGACAAAGAAAACAAGCTTGCCAACATTGTGTAATCGTGACTTCAAACAGCACATACGCCCATGTAGATCATGAGTGTGGCATTCCTGTATTTATATAGCGAACATTAATGGTTGTCTTCTACGAGTCAGGAACTGTCTGTGCACTTAGGATGGAGCATTCAACCAAAACAGACAAAATTCTTGTTATCACATAGCTTACAAACCAGTAGACCTAAGCACAGATCTAAAAAAACCATTCAACCAGAAACAACACTACGAAAAACACATGATTCAGTTATGGTCGCATTAAATACTGCACGGACTCTTTTTATAAGAATGGAACAACATGCTTGAGCAGACAATGCAAATGTCCCCAAAGAGAAGGAAGGACAAGCAAAATGAGGAGTGCACACAATAGAAGATAGTGAGGCTTACTTTGGAATTCAGTTCTAAGTTGTAACTGACAAGGGTAAACCTTTATCACACGTAAAGTGGCGCAAGAGGTCACATTATTTTACGACTGCATTTGTAGGAAAGTCAGTCATCGGAATTCTATAAATGTAAAAAAGTAGATTAAGAGTTGCCAAAGGGCTGGGGGAAGGAAATAATAATAAAAGGCATTTGTTATTTTTTAAAGTCTATTATGGTTAGGGTGAAAGTTTACAGAGAAAACTCATGTTTTATACAGTAATTTATATATATTTTGTTTTGTGACATTAGTTGCAATCTCCTCAGAATCTTATTTATGTATAATTACAGAAAGGTAGGCAAAACAAAGATGTACAGGTTAATGACATTATTAAGAAACAGCCTGGTCAAGGAGTAACACATCCTCAGCCCCAAAATGGAGACTTATCATTTTGTTCCATTCTGAAAATTTTACATTATCACCCAAGAATGCATCCCTAAAACACTAGTTTAGTGCTGTTCATTATTTGTACTTTAAATAGATCCACACAGTATTTATTATTTTGTGACAAATTTCTTTCACTAAACATATTTTGGATTTCTGAAATTCTACTTTAAAGTGATGAAGAGCAAGGATGTCACACTTTGAGGACTGAGCAATGCCATGGGATTTTCCATTGACCTTAGCCATGGGATTTTCCATTGCCTCATAAGCATATGAAAGTTGGACAACAATTAATAAAGACCAAAGAATAGATGCCTTTGAATTAGCATGTTGGCAAAGAACACCGAAAGTACCATGGACTGCTAACTGAACAAACAAATCTGTCTCGGAAGATCACAGCCAGACTGATCCTTGGAGATGAGTATGGCAAGACTTGTCTCACAAGTTTTGGGCATGTTTTCAGGAGACCAGTCCTTAGAAAACGACACAATACTTGGTACAGTGCAAAGTCAGTGGGAAAAACAAAAACAACTCAAGGAGATGAATTGATACGGTAACTCAACAATGGGTTCAAACATAACAATTGTGAGGATGCAGAGTCCAGTAGTACTTCATGCTGATCTAGACAGGGCCACTATGAGGCGGAACTGACGAGAAGGCACCCACCACTACTATGTTGGTTAGTATTGGGTTATGTGTTGGCTAAAGCCAAGGTCAACAGTTTGACTCAACCAGTTACACCTAGGGAGAAAGGGGATTTCTGCTCCTATAAAGAAATACAGCTTCAGAAACCTAAAGAGCCAGTTCTACTTTGCTCATCCTTAAGGATTGTTAAAAGTCAATGGCAGTGGGTGTTTTACACAATTAATGTATGTATGTATGGATTGTGATAATAGTTGTATGAGCCCCAATAAAATGATTTTTAAAAAAGAAATTATGACATAAGATTATCTCTCTCTAAAGTGTCTTGGAGTCTCTAACTTGTAAACTACTATTTGTCTACCTTCATGGAAAAAAATAATACACTAATCTTTGTTAAAGATGGCATCACCTATCCCTTATCGGTGAGTTCAAAGTGAAATGTTCACATATAGAAACTGAATTTCGGTTTATGCTCTGAGAAGGAAAAGGCAGAGGCAGTGATTCTCTCCATAGACTAGACCTTGTAGAGACTCTATTAACACCGAATTTGGACCCCAGCTATAAGGGATTTCCATTGAACTCAAGGTCAAAATGAAGTCTAAAGTATGGAAATCTAATCTCAAGACTAACATTATAATTCTTAATTATAATTTTCTGGTTCGAAAATCAGCATCTTGAAGTCTTACTTGTGTGCCTTGTCATGACTACCTTGTACTAAACTAAAAAAGTTTATGCACGACAAGTTCATGTATTTATGTTTAAAATAAAATCCTCATCTATTGGTTACTTAAATTTTAAGATAAAATCCTACAAGAACTATTACTCTTAAACACTCTATGTTTTTAAAAAAATACTATAGCTATTGTTATTAGAGAAAGAACATGTTCTGTTCATTTCACCATAATAAAGAGGCACCCCTCAAGTCCACTTAATGTAAGATTCCGGCACAAAGACCATGGAAAAAGAACCTGAAAAATTAACTGGTAACGTAATTATTTAGTAGTTCCCTCAAGAAGCTGAGGTACTTTGTTTCTTTCTCCAGAACATGAACAGAATAAAAATAAAGCATGGAAATGTACTTAGCAATCCAAGATCAGAGGAGGCAATGGTATTAGAGATTAAAACTTGAGCAGACTGCGGATGACAGTGGAAGCCCAAACTCCATTTGCACAGTTCCCACACAGATTAAGCCTCCAGTGAATCTCCTTAGACCATGAACAAAGAATGGAAATAGTCTTGTTATACACTGAGTGCATTGGAAAGTAGATTAACACAGATAATTTTTAACGTTATTGTTTTTCTCTCTTTTGGTCCCTTTTAAATTTGTTCTAGTTTTTATATTTTCTTTTGGATTGAGGGCTGTTTTTTTTGCATATGATTTTCTTTCTTTTTTTTGGAGTTTTCAGTGGTTTATTGAGCATTCAATATTTTGCCATGATGACTTAGGATAGTTAGGTGTTTTTTTTTATTTTGTGTTTTACATTTTATTAGGGGCTCATACAACTCTTATCACAATCCATACGCATATGATTTTCTTTAAATAAAATCTAGGATAGGACTTAGTTACTGTGAAGACTATAAATGGATTAAGTTTCTTTGGGTTAGGACAGGGCAGGCTGGGGCAAATGGTGAGTTTAAGACTGAAGAAAATGTTCTAAAATTGATGGAGATCATAACTGCACAGCTCTTTTTAATATATTTAAACCACTGGGTTGTGTGGTATATGAATTATGTCAATTAAACTCAAGTTAAATTTTTGAAATGCAGTTAGCAAGTAAATTGTTTATAAAACTCATGGCAAATTTACTGAATACATGCCGTGGCAATTACATTATATCCTGTCAGCCTGTCAATAAAATTGCAGCTTGATGACCTCATTTTGAGGCATGACAGAAATAAGTAGCTCAATGGAGATCAAACCCAGTCTCTCTGCCTTCCTTTTCTGCGCTGAGACAGTCAGAGAGCTGGAGGAGACCCGTGCCAACACTGAAATGCATACACTGCCACTGGATCCACAAGACCTTCTACCCACAGGCCTGCGATATTCCTGCATTTGGCACCATTACATATACTGTGAATCTAAAGAGGAATTTATCGACTAGTACCGAACATATAGGCTAATATCGGACTTAGGAACTTGATCTGAACTAGGCTGAGATGTTTTCTCAATATATAATTGCTCTTTTATATAAAGTTCTTATACACATGAGTGTATGACTGTTCCTCTAGTCAACCCAGACTAACACTTTCTTTCATAAGTGATATACTATACCAAACTCACACAATAACAGCATTGATCACATTCCGTTCTATGCTATGTTCCAAATGGGCAGCCTTAATCATCCTGTAACAACCCTGTTAATACAGCAGTTCTCAACCTGTGGGTTACGACCTCTTTTGGGGTCAAAGGACCCTTTCACAGGAGTCACTTAAGACCATTGGAAAACATGTATTTCCAATGGTCTTAGGAACCAAGTCACTGCTCCTCTATCCATCTCCAGGAGGGTCTGCCCACATACGAGTACGCAGCGTAATGACATAATCAGACAACCCCATCACATTCAACTTGTACAAATAAAGGTGGATGTGACAGGGTTGGCACCACAATGTGTTTATGTGGACAAGTCACACATGCGTAGAGAGCAGCTGCTGTGTTAAAAGCAGCTACTGTGTTAAAAGCAGCGACAGTGTTAAAAGCAGCAGTATTGGTGGTAAATGACACTTCATGAATTATTATTTCTGGGTAAAATCATAAACTACTGCAAAAAAATCGATATCTGTACCATGGGAACTTTATCTGGATGCTGATTGGTCTTTTTATATTCAGCTGTGGTTGATGTGAATACTGCTCCTTGTGATAGTAACAGGTATGTAAAAACACAACATAGAGAATGTTAAATCATAGGAAATTTTAATAAACTGTATTGACTAAATTGTGCCATGTATCATCTTTAGTACTATTTTTTTTTTAAATAAGAAATTTAAACAAGACGCTTGACTTGAAGGGAAAACTATCTAGGCTTCATTGAGAGTAATTTATGCCTACTTAAAGACAGATTGCCCTACATGTAATAGCTACATACAAAAATGTTATAAAACTGTCCTTGGTTTTACAATGATAAATGAAAAACATAAAAATTCTTCAATCGAACAAGGCATGCAAGGATTTTTTTCATGTCATTTTTTTTGTTTTTGTTAAACAGTGAGAGCAAAATAACCTACTGAAATACAAAGAGAGAAGCTGAATGAGCAAGCCACTGATGGAGAAGGGGAGCTTTCACAGAACCAGTGTTTTCCCCATCCCATCTCCACCTGATGTTGATCAAAACATACCATTGGTGATTTAGTAAACGAATAAATAAACAAAGGGAAAAATTTAATATGCTTGTGTACATGCACCAGTTACTTTGTGTACAATAAAGGAATGAGGAAGGGGAAATGAAATAAAGAGAAAACTATACTGTAGTTGTCAGGAGGTGGTGGAATCAAACTGTGGTTTTCTAATCGAGAATGGATTCTTGGTCGGCTGGAAGAGAGTTCTGGAGGAAAGGAGCAGGCTCCCTTAGAAGATGCCTCCTGTCTGCTGCTGGAACACATCAATTGTATCTTCATCCTCCATTTCCAACTGTGCAGGTGTGTCTGTTTCATTGATTGGCTGTCTGTCGAATCAAATCAGATCTGACTCATTGACAAACCCTGTTCACAATAGGCTTCCATTAGCTTACTAAGTGGGTGTGCCTCTGAATCTTAAACTGCACCACAGAACCATCCTGCCCTACCACCTTCAAGTTAATCTGATCATTGTTCTCAGTCTTGACTCCTCCCTTGAGTTTTTTGTTGGCCAGGGTGAATGCTGAAGTCTTCTCAAAAGAGGTACCAGGTCCGCACCAAACGAGCACACAGGCAGCTGCAGGAACAGCAGGAGGAGGTGGCAGTGGTGGAGGAGGGAGAGCCATCTTTTGTATTATTAAAGCTATGGTTATATATTATTTTCATTAGCCAACCATCCCATGACAATGGATCATGTAGAAGAACGTTAAGAAAAGATAGTGAGGATTTTTTATGGTATGGTTTTACTTCAATGACAGCAGGAACTGAGAAACTACAATGTCTTACTTGTTGTGAAGTTCTATTAGTTGAATCTATGAAGCTGAACAAACTAATATGCCATTTTGATAGCAAATATCCGAGCTTTGCTGGCAAGGATACCAACTATTTTAAAAGCAAAGCTGATGATAAACTCAAGAAAGCCAGACTTGACACTGGTGGCAAGTACCACAAACAAAACGTAGCAGTCATTGAAGTTTCATATTTGGTGGCACTCAGAATCACCAGCGCTATGAAACCCTACACCATTGCTGAGGATTCACTGTTGCCAGGGGCCAGTAAATTGTTCGAGTTATGATCAGAGATGAATTTGTTACAAAATTGAGCGCAATTTTCTTATCAAATGACACTGCCTGCAGAAGAATAGCAGACAAGGCTGCTGATATTCTTGATCAGATAATCCAGGAAAGTAAATCTGCTCCACTTCCAATATTTAGCATCCAGCGTGATGAATCTACAGACGTTGCAAACTGTTCACAGTTACTGTTTACCTGAGGCATATTAATGATGGCGACTTTAAATATGAGTTTCTTTTTTTGCAAACCTCTTAAAATGGCAACTACTACACGTGATGTATTTGATAGTTGGTTCATTCTGAAAGAGCATAAGATCTCTTGGGAAAAGGTTTGTGGTGTTTGCAGATGATGCTCCACTATGCTAGGATGTCAATCTGAATTTCAACGTTTGGTACTGAGTCACCGAAAGTCACCGGAACTCACTGTATAACTCATCAGAAAATATTAGCAACAAATACACGGCCAAAAGAGTTACAAGAAGTAATGAGAAGCATCATAAATTCTGTCAATTTTGTAAAGGCGAGCACTTTAAACAGTCTACTGCTTTCGCAACTGAAGTGAGACGGTTGTCCAGAGGAAAAGTTTTAAAAGGTGTTTTTGAGCATGGTGATGAACTCAAAACGTTTTTTATCAGAAAACATGACCGCAGTTCAAAGCATTTTGCAGCGATAAAAGTGAGATACAGAAAATAGTTTGATTGCCATCTTTGCCATCTTGAATGAGTTACAATTTATTACTGCAAGGACAAAATGCAACATGCCTTGATTTATCTGAAAATATCTGATCATTCCAAAGGAAACATCAGCTTTGGGGGAAAAAATTGGATGAAAATAAAATTTACCAAAAAAATAATAAAAAGAAAATAAAATTTACATGCCTACCCTATCTGTTTTCTTTGAAGAACATGACACTGAACCAGACAAAAGGATTACAATTTCTGTGAAAGAACACTTGCATATGCTTGCAGATGAAATTTCATCGTACTTTCCAAATCTACCCGACACCTCATTTGCACTTGCCAGAAGCCCATTTGCAGTCAAAGTTGAAGATGTTCCTGAGATAGCACAAGAGACGTTTATTGAACTAACAGCGATGCAGCGAGAACTGATTTCTCTACAATGCCAGTTACAAAATTCTGGATCAAGTGTTTGCAGTCAGGTCCTGTTCTGTCGGAGACTGTGTTGCACCTTTTTCTTCCATTTCCAACAACTTATCTTTGTGAAACAGGGTTTTCCAGCTTGTTTGTTATCAAGTCTAAATAAAGAAGTAGATTTGTTGTGGAAGATGATCTTGTGCTCTTGCAAAGACTGTCTGGAGAATTTCTGATCTAGTGAGAAAGAAACTATCTCAACCTTCTGGCTTTTTACGCACACTGTCGCAAAATGTAGCAATGTAGTTCACTATTGTTATATTAAGACTGTTACTCATGCTACACCATGCTTCAAGACAAAATTTCATTTATTTATAATTAGAAATCAGTATTTCACAAGATATAATTACCTATTTTTGTGATTAATCACTATGCTTTAAATATGTTCAATTTGTAAACTAAAAATATATCCTACATATCAGATGTTTACATTATAAATTCACAACAGTAGCAAAATTACAGTTATGAAGTAGCAACAAAAATGATTTTAAGATTGGGGATCACCACAACATGAGGAACTCTATTCAAGGGTCGTGGCATTAGGAAGGTTGAGAACCAAGGCTGTAGTAGGACACACTATGACCCCATTTTGTAAATAAAGGAGTGAACACAGAGCAATGAGGTTACTTGCCCAAGATTAGAAAGCAGTGTCAGGAGTTGAAACCAAGTGTTCTGACTCTAATGTTCTATCTTGAAATACTGGTCTAGCACCCTACCTTCAGTGACAAATACTCATCTTATTCTGAATATTTATTCATGCTGACTAGAAAACTACATATCTCCTAAGAATAATGTCGGCTTTTCAACTCCACTGATGAATCACTAATAAATAAAAGAAACTCCTTTTTTTATTGTTTGTCAGTTTTCCCTGTAGCACTAGAATTACTTACTACTACTCCCTTCCAGGAGGGTACCCCAGTGGCAGTTGCTACATTTGTCACTATTAATGGAAAGGTTGGCAATTTGAATCCACTTAGCTACTCTGTAAGAGAAAAATATGGCAGTTGGTTTCCATAAAGATTGATAGTGTATATGGATTATGTGCCAAATAAGACAGTTCAAAACAAAAATAATGTATAGCCTTATAAACCTCTGAGGCAGTTTTAGTCACAATCGACTTGAGAGTAATGAGTTTGGTTTTATACTTCCCATGCCTATCGCAGTAAGTACTAACTGCTTAAAAAACGCTGAAAACTTATTGCTGAAAAGGTGATCAAATCATGGATCAAATGATAGCAACTCAAAAGATTAGCTAGGAATCTTGGAGTAGTAAGCTTATGCTAGTGAGGAATAACTCAGAAAAGTATGGTAAGAATGGTTGCTTAATTCAAAAAGTATGTGTCAATAAATTATATATACAAACTGCTGAGTTAGTAGTTTATATTTACCTCTACACATTCTCACAAACAAAATTTACATAAAACAGAGAAATACTAGTAAACATCATTGTAGAAAAAAAAAGCCAGGATCTCAGTATTTTCCCAAAATCATTAACTTGAAAAAGTGCTAACTTACTTCTTCAGCAGACATGTGAAATCGTAAAGCATTAGGCAACACACTGCCATATTCCCACCTAAGTGCACGAATCCGCAGTAACTGGTCATACCTAGGACATTGAGAGAGTATTAGCATACAAACAAGCAGGAAATCAGACACTGTTCTATCAGTAAGGACTCAAGGATCTTATCAACTAAACTGTCATTTGTGGATTTTTTTTTTAAGATTCTGATGCAAATAGATCTACTCTAAGAAGACATCTTTGGGACTACCAGAAATCGGGAATAGGAACTGGGCTGATGCCCCTAGCACTGTTCATTGTCGTAACTGTGATGGTGACACAGCAGTAATGTGGAAAAAGATCAGAAAGGCCCTTATTTCTTAGAGATGTATCCTAAAGTATATAGTGGTAAAATGTTATCTGATGTTTAGTACTTAGTTTTAAGTAGCCTAACATACATATGTCATAAATTATGGAAAATGTATTGTTAAATTTATAAGACAACTCCAGGAGCTTCACTATATTATTCTCTCTGCTTTCAAGAATAGTGCAATCTTTTACAATACAAATTTTAAACTGGAAAAACGAAATTAAAATGCTTACATTAAATCAAACTTAAAAGAAATAACTCACTGCCACATGGAGTTGTTTGACTCATACTGACACTGTAAGGACAGGATAGAAGCGCACCAGTGAGTTTCCGAGATTGTAACTCTTTTTTAAGAGTAGAAAGCCTCATCTTTTCCCCGCAGAACAGCTGGTGGTTTTGAAATGCTGTTTCTGGTTAACAGTCCAGCGCATAAACACTGAAAACACTCTCACTTCCATCAAGCCAATGCTGACTCATAGCAAACCCCTGTGGGTTTCCGAGATTGTAATTATTTACAGGAATAGAAACACGGCCTTTTCCCCTCGGAACTACTAGTGGTTTTGAACTGTGGACCAGGTAGATCACAGCCCAACAAGTAACCATGCTACCAGGGCTCCATGCATAACCACAGAGATAAATAAATCTGAGATCTGTTGCTATCAACCAGAAACTTAATTGAGAAACCCCATGGAAAACTCTTCTTTGTTTCCTGCTACTACAAGTAAAATCACAGCAGCTTACAAGTACGCAATAGTGCAGCGTCGATTTCTTAACAAAGAACAGTGCCGAAATTTGATGGTTGGTATCAAATTGCTTCTTCCGTCTGATTTTGCTTCATTACTAGGAAGAGAATTAAAGAGAAAATGGATAAATACACTGCAGAACAACAAAAATTTTTAAGTTTTATTGACATGTAACAATTCACATCAAACAATTCAATAGTTATTAAGAATTGTACAAAAAACTGTACAATTACCACTACAATCAATTTTAGAACATTTTCTTATTTCTTGTACTCATTGTTATTAGCTTCCTCTTTCCCACCAACCACCCCTACAATCCCCACAAGAAACCATTAAATCCAGTTCCTGGCACTACAGAACCAAAAAATTAACTTTTCCATGATATTTTTCAAAGGACTGATACACGTACACATTTTTACCTATTTGTACGTAACAGTTTACCTAAGCAAATTGTGCTGCTTCTACTTCAGAACTTTTATTTACACATTACAAGATTAAATTAAGAAAAAGCCAAGTTAACTAACTTGTCAATGCAATGATACTATAATAATTTAATCTCCTTTAACCATTTGGTATTGTACAGTTTTGCACACTGATTGCTTTCTATTATTTCAAAAGACAAGTGTCCTATTTGTTCACTGAGGTAAGAGAAAACCTGACATCATGGCCCGAAGAAGGTGGTCTTACATGATGTTTCTATTGTATGAGCACTCCGCTTCTAGGAGCACTTCCGAATCCTCACCACACTACTGTAGCTGGACATGGAGTCAGCAGTTTATTCATTCAACAAATATTTGCTATTTCCCCATCTATATTTTTTACTATACTTTAGGGTTTTTTCATATACAGAGGAAGTAGTTTCACCCTATAAAATGCACATCTTCTTAGACACTTTATATGGATCACATTTTAAAACCAGAAGAACAAAAGGAGTAAGTATCTACTTTAGCATTTTAAAGCAATTAGATGAATATAAAAAGGGTCCACCATGCTTTGTTCCACATAATGCACTAGGCCCTGAAAACAGGAAAAATGCACACCCTGTGCTGTTAGGTTTTTCTATCTGCTGTCACTCTATGGGTACCAGATTATGGTCTACATTGTACAAACTAAGCACAAATACACCTAATACCAAGTACTTAAAAACATACATCAAATGTCCTAAAAAAAATCACATTTATAGGTGGGAAAATAAAAAGATTTCTTTTGATATATAATTTAACCAGACATTGCTTACAGTGATTGTTTTCTCAGAAGGACATCAGGAAGATGGGGGACAAATTTTTAAAACAAGAATTTACAAGTGTTATGAATACAAGAAAGTAGTTCAAAGTGGAACACATCCTGGCCCACCAAGCCCTGAGGACGATATTTCCACTCAGAGAAGTCAAAGCACAGAGAGGACCATATGGCCAGTCCACTATGAGACACGATGTACCTCACTGACCCATAGTGCTACCAGGGGACAACACTGGAAACACAGTGTGGGAACTGTGCCCAATCTGACCCCATCACACTGAGGCAAAACACTAAGAGCCATGCAACAGAACAGCAAAGGAAGCAGAGCAAAGAAGTCTTGAGGGAGTACAAAAAATAGACTTTGGGGCCAGAGTGTGCCACCCCATCAGACTCAACTGGAAAACACTCCTAAAGGTCAACAAACAGACCTTGAACTATTTACAGGCTTTTCTTTTTTTTTTGTCTTTTTTTGGTTTTCTTTTGTTGCTTCGTTTTGCTCTGTCTTGTTTTTTGTGCATATTATTATCTCTGCAATTCTATCTAGAAAAAATAGGCGGGATAAACAATCTGAAGGAGAAAACAACGGACTGCTGGTTCTGGGGAGATATGGGAGCAGGGGAGGCGGGGGTGGGGGGAAAGGAATGGGTGTTAACAAACCTAGGGACAAGGGAACAATAAGTGATTCAAAATCAATGGCCAGGAGGGTGCAGGAGGCCTGGTAGGGCTTGATCAAGAGCAGTATAACCTAGAGGAATTACTGAAATCCAAATGAAGACTGAGCATGATAGTGGGACAAGAAGAAAGCAAAAGGAAATAGAGGAAAGAATTAGGAGTCAAAGAGTATTTAAAGGTCTAAATACAGGTGTGTACATGCCAATATTTATATATGATGATGGAGAAGTAGATCTAATGTGCATGTATTTATAGGTTTAGTATTAAAGGACATTGGGACTCTACTCAAATACTCCCTCAATGCAAGAACACTTTGTTCTATTAAATTGGCATTCCATGATGCTCACCTTCCCTACATGATTGCTGAAGACAAAACAGGTGCATAAGCAAATGTGAAAAAGAAAGCTGATGGTACCAGCTATCAAAAGATATGGCCTCTGGGATCTTAAAGGCTTGAAGATAGAGACCCACATGGATGAAGCACACTAACCTGTGTGATCACGAGGTATCTATAGGAACAGGTACCAGTCATCAAAGAACAAAAAAAATCATCATTGTGAATGAGGGGGAGTGCGGAGTGGAGACTCAAAGTCCATCTGTAGGCAAGTAGACATCCCTTTACAGCAGGGTCACAGGGAGGAGACGAGCCAGTCAGTGTGCAGTATAACACTGATGAAACACGCAACTTTCCTCTAGTTCTTTAATGCTTCCTGCCCCAATTATCATGATCTCAATTCTACCTTACAAATCCGGGTAGACCAGAGGCTGTACACTGATACAGATAAGAGCCGGAAACACAGGGAATCCAGGGCAGATAAACCCTTCAGGATCAATGAGTGCAGCAATACCAGGAGGGTAAGGGGAAGGTGGGGGAGAAAAGAGGAACCAATGATCCACATATAACCCCCTCCCTGGGGGTGGAAAACAGAAAAGTGGGTGAAGGGAGATATTGGACAGTGTAAGACATGAAAAAAATTTTATAAATTATCAAAGTTTTGTGAGGTAGGGAGGGAGGGAGAAGAAGGGTAAAAAATGAGCGGATACCAAAGACTCAAGAAGAAAGAAAATGTTTTGAGAATGATGATGGCAACAAATGTGCTTGACATAATAGATGGATTTATGGATTGTGCAAAGAGTTAGTTATACAAGCCCCCAATAAAATGATTTAATAAAATAAATAAACCTAACCAAACTCACTACCAAAAAAAAAAAAATTCCTGTATCCATTGCTGGTAGGAATGTAAAATGGTATCGCTAATGTAGGTAGTAGTGTCGCAGCTCAACAAAAATCTGATCTACTACACCCAGATTTGAAAAGACATGCAAACAGACTTGTACACCAACATTCCTTGCTATACTATTTGCAATGGGTGAAGATAAGAACCACCTAATGCCCATGAATAGGAAAATGTGATATATATGTGTACACACTACTGCTGCTGCTGATGTTACTCAGCCAATCGGAGAAATGAAGAATTGGCACAATCTACAATATGGATGGGACTCGATGTCATTAAACTAGTGAAAGAAGTCAACCACAGCACGGGACTTGGTTTCAATCTCTTGCCACCAAGAACAGTGGCCCAGAACTACCAGTCTGTTTTAATGCTTCTTTGCTTTTTATGGCAGGTGTGGCTCTGCTGTTGTAAATATTATTGGAACGTTTGCCCTATCACCAACTCCTGTTGTTTCTGTAAATAGTGCTCAGTCACTTAAAGGTTTAATTTACACAAGTCAACAATTCATGTATTGCAGTTCACAGCTGGCCCATACTTGTATAATTTCCCTTTCTCGACAATGTTCTAAATTCTGTAACATTGGCTAAACTAATGACACCATCAAAGTGTACCGGCTACACATTAGACTCCTAAGTGAAACATCAGCAGTTTAAAGTCACCAGCCAAGTCTGTGGGGGAAGGATGAGGCTTTTTACTCCTGTGATGATGTGCAGGCTGGGAGACTCACAGGACAGTTCTACCCTGCCCTATAAAGTTGTCATGAGTCAGCAAGGGGATGATAATTGATAATGTTCTGTAACATAAAATGACAATGATGTCTCTTAGGTGAACCAGAGTCATTTATAAACCATGAGTGGATTTTAGGCTTGTACTTAATTCTAGTCCCAATCTAAGAACAGCTAGTTCTTATGACATGGTCCTGCTTGGTGGTTGCCCTCATGAAGAAATCACTGAAGATATGAGTCTACAGCAAAATGTGGTGAAGAACCTAGATGGTGCCCAGCTATTAGAAAAAATAGTATTGGGGATTTTAAAGGTTTGTTTTCAAACAAGCAGCCATCTAAGTGGGGTGTCACATGGAAGGAGCCCATCAGCCTGTGTGAACATAATCCAAATCTAAAGGCTGGAATGATATCAAAGCTTAAATTGTGAACAATTGGTTTGTAGAAGGCTATGGTTGTCAGTGGAAGCCCAAAATCCATTTAGAGGGTCCACAAAGAGATCAAGCCTCTTGTGAATTCCCTCTCGTTATAGCTGAGGGATGTGAAGAGCTCTATTATCAGACACTGTAAATCAATATGTCAGACATAGATCAAAATGCAGTATATCTTATTTGATTTTCCTTTGGACCCATTTTAAAGCTGTTTCAATTTTAAAAAAAAGTGAAGGGAAAACACTCATGAAGCAAACCCTTGGAGCCTCACTGTGACCATGGACGAGGGGTGGAGGGCCTCGCTAGCATGCAGAGCACAGTGGATTCCTGCGGATGCGGTTAGGTTCAAACTCAGCACCCCACCATTTGCTCTCCCTTATGAGCCATCTAAATGTGTTCTAGTTCTTAAGATACTTGTAGCTTTCTTTTGACTGAGGTTTTTGTTTTATTTTCATAGTCTTGTTAGTGTTGTTTTTATTGTTTTCACTGTTTTTCTGTATATAAAATCCAAGATACAGAGGCAGTAACTGGATTCATGGTTCCTTGGGGCAGGGCAGGGGAGGTGGGGAGGAAATGGGGAGCTAATAACAATGAGTCCAAGAATGAAGAAAATATCTAAACCTGATTATGGTGATGATTCTACAACGATATGTGAATTATATACCAATAAACTGTTAAAAAGTCCATCGCAAATTATATAATTAAATGGTTCAATCATATTAAGAAGAGTTGTACAATCATTACCACAATCAAATTTAGAACATTTTCTTCCTTCTTGTACTCACTGTTATTATTGTACTCACTTCCTTCAAACCGCCCCGGCCACAACTCAGGAACCATTAATCAAGATATTGTCTCAATAGATATACCTACCCTAGATTTCATATACACTAAAACATTTAAAAACAGCAAAAAACCTACTAAAAATAACAAAGTAAAACAAAAGTATCCCAACTGAAAAGATAGAAAATATAAAAAACTAAAATCAATTTAAAATGGGTCAAAAAGGAGATCAATGGCTATGGTGCTAAATTTTAAAGGAATTGCATCTGCAATAATCCACTTTCCAATGCACTCTGCATAACAGCAAGGCTAACCACAACACTTGTCTATGCTCAGAGAGGACTCACAGAGCTTTATCCATACATATTTCCCCTGCACTTTGTTTTTACTGAAGTAAAATGGGTCAAAACAGAGGTCAAATGATATCATGCTTTATTGTAATCATCTCTATAACACTCTCTGTCTGATAGCAAGACTACTGACATCCTTCAACTGAGTCAGAGAGGATTCACCGGAATCTTAAACCACTTGTGTGGAACTTGCAAATGATTTTGGATTTCCACTGTCATCCATATCCTTCTGCAAATCAGGTGTTCACAATTTAAGCTCTAATACTATTCCCTCCTTCATATTTGAGTTTTAATTATTCACACTCCTCTGGTCACAAAGGCTGATGTGCTTCTTCCATGTGGACTTAGGTGACATTTCACTCAGAAGGCTGCTTGTTGAAAAATAAGACCCCCATGCGCCATTCTTTCTAAAAATCATACCATCTAAATTTCTTTACTACACTTTGCTATAGCATCCATATCTTCAGTGAGCATCAAAAAGGGCCAAGTCACAAGAACTAATTCTCATATTGGGCTAGAATTAAATGCAAGTCTAAATCCCATTCATGTTATCTATGGTTTACGTACATCTCTGGTTAATCTTAAGAGACATCATTGTAATTTTATATTAGAGAACATTATCAATCACCCCCAGGGGCACATGGCAATTCTATTGATAGTGTGAACTTTTTGATTAAAGAATCTATAAACGAATGCTGATCAAAAGGGAAAAATTCAAAATTGAATTTCAAATTACCAAGAACTCTAGACTTTCTAGAGCCACGTAAACTGGAAAAACCCAAGTCCTAAAATAATCCTTAAACCAAAAATATCCTCCAAAGTGGGTCACTCCACAAAGAGGTGGGATATGGGATAAGACCATCCACCTGAGGGTCTACACCAAGACAAGGCTGGGGCAAATCCCCACAGAAATGAAAGAACCTTGCCAGGAAATCAAGTTTAGGCCAGGGGAGAGGAACATCACTGATAGTTCTGTTGGCGAGCATGGTAGGTGATTGGGGAGAAATATCCTCACATTGGGAAGGTGTGCTAAACAATGATTGTAGGGAACCTATAGGGACAGATTTTATGTTCCTGGGTAAACACTACAAATATGTCTCTAGCCAAAGCTCAATAAAACATGCCATGGACTAAACACCAAGATGTCACTGGATGCTGACCTTGTGGTACGGTAAACCTTGTGGTCAGCATGGCATCACTCGGGCTACACAAGCGCTTAACACAGAGGCCCAGCAGAATGAACTGAGCCTGGCCTCAAAGGTGCCTGTACCCTTGGACTGAGGACTGGGGTGCTTAGATAGAAGAGGAAGCAGAGTGGCTGCCCTGGACCTGTGGAAGTGATGGTCATTGGACCTTGGGGGGAACCCCATTTGGTTGGAGTCCATCAAAAGGGACTCAGAATCACCATATATTTAGTACCTTGATGCTCCCCTCTCAGTGATATGACTGGCTTTGATCTGTTGGGCAGGGATTTAAACTTGGAAGAATTGATCCAGGATGTTTCCCCTGGCATCGATCCCCCCTGCTTAGGGTAAACAGAATTCAACTGAATATGAGATCTAACTGTGTGGAGCAACAACTCATGGGTTTCGGCTCAAGTTAGAACTGTACTTGCAGACTCCTCAAACCTACAGCAGAATGATGTGTCATCGGAAAACTTGATGGTGTTGCCAGTGCAATCATCTTATACTCCAGGGGGAATGATTGACAATGTGTTACTTTTCTGTTTCTATGGGTTTTTTCCCAGCCTTTCATTTGCTTGTTTTGTTTGTGTTTCTCTTTAGTTGTCTGCTAGTTGTTTTGCTGCTGTTGGTGGGGTAGTTGGTCTTACAGGGTATTAATTTGTCATAGTATGGCTGTCAAAGTAAACCCGAGCTATGCATATCCCAGGGACAAGCAGATGGATTCTGGCCCCAATTTAACTTTAGTCCCAATCCAAAGACAGTTAGTTTGGATAACATGGCCTTGCCCACCTCATGTAATGATCACTGAAGATAAGGGTGCTATAGCTAAGTGTGGTGAAGAAAACAAATGGTGCTCACTATCAATCGGAATAGTGTGTGGAGTCTTAAATTCAAACAAGTAGTCATCTAAACGAGGAGTGAACTATGTCCACAAAGAAGAAGCACACCAGCTTGCGTGACCCAAAGGCACGCAAAACAAAATTCAAAAATGACAAAGGGAAAAGTATCAGAGCCCAAATTTCGAAGACCCAATTTATAGAATGCTATAGAAGATAGGGGGGCCCCAAACCCATCTGCAGAGTATCTAGTCAGATTAAGCCACCAGCAGATCCCCTCTAGTCACAGGAAAGTGTCTCGAACAGCTTTTCTATCAGATAGAGATCATTGTAAGTGTGATTATGCTGGAATGAACTGGATACATGGTCAGATGACCTCCCTTCTAACCTGAACTTGTTCTTGGTCAGTGGTTTTCAACCTTCCTAATATACATTTACTACAGTCCCTCATATTGTGGTGACCCCCCCAACCATAAAATTATTTTTGTTGCTACTTCATAACTGTAATTTTGCTACTGTTATGAATCGTCATGTAAAACCTGATAAGCAGGAAGTATTTTCATTGTTACAATTTGAACACAATTAAAGCAGAGTGATTAATCACAAAAACATTTTCTATTGTGAAAGACTAATTTCTAACTACAAATGAAATTAATTTTGTTGTAAAGCATAGTGTAGCATGGGTAACAGTTTTCACGCCAGTTACTCGTATGTGGGCATATCTGCATATGGGCAGCCCTGCCTAGAGACAGCTAGAGGAACAGTGTCTTGGTTCCTAAGACCATTGGAAATGTGTTTTCAGGTCTTAGGTGACTCCTGTGAAAGGGTTGTTTGACCGCCAACGGGTCGTAACCAACAGGTTGACAACTGCTGTTTAGGTGAGAGCATTTCTTGCTTGTTCTAAGACAAGGTGGTCTTTTCTTTCTTACTCATTATTTGTAATTTTATCTCTAAAGAATTGATTGTGTTAATGATTATGTAAGTCTTCTTGATATGACTGAACTATTGAATTGTGTGATATATGTGGATTAAGTACCAATAAAACTGTTTTAAAAAAGGCTCAGAAACCCACACAGGCAGTCTATCCTGTCCCATAGAGTCACTATGAGTCGGCATTGACTCAATGGCAGTGAGCTTGGTTTGTTTTTTGACCAAATCACAGGGCACTATTACTTTGTCTTACAGCTCAAATTCTTCACTGTGCCAAATCCCAGGCTGAACTTTTACTATCTGTAAATCTAGAAACCTTTTGAGCTTTCTGCAGCACTAGTTCTGTATAAACTCCACTCCAACTATGAATAATCTCTACTGCGCCGATACTCAAACCAAACTCTGCCAGTGAGTTGATTTCCACCCAAAGCAGTTCTGCCCATAGGACAGGGTAGAACTGCCCCTCTGGATTTTTAAGACTGTCACTTTATAGGAGTAGAAAGCTTCATCTTTCCTCCTCAGAGTAGCTGATGGTTCCAAACAGCTGATCTTGCAGTCAGCAGCCCAACATGTAGCTATCATGTTGTCTATTGTCTATACTGCCTACTATATATTGTCTATTCTCTTTACTCAATGCATTAAAACATCTATTAATTTTTTTAAAAAGTAAAATGTATGTATTCCACTTTGTTAGTGCTTTTATTCACTTGTATCTCAATTTGGGTCTATCCTAATTCCGTCATATCAATCAACCAACAAATATGCATTAAAGCACCCAAAATGCAGATATAACAATAAGCAATATTAAGTCCTTTAGAGCTGGGCTAAATTATATAGTTAGAATATAATCAGGTGCACAGAGATTAAAAAAAACCCAAATATGATGCAAAATCAACTAGCTAATATTATTTCTAATTAATTCTTAACTCTGATAACTTAAAAAAAATCTTATGAAAACTTACACATCGGATTGGTTTTGTTCATATAAAGCCTTCATCTCCTCCAGAATTTGTCTGAGTCCATCCTCCTGGAATATATAAACTGCTTTTGATATATATCCATGGATTCCCCAATGCATTCAATTAATCCCCTAAATCTATCTGTACTACATTTATCCTCAATTTATATATATAATTTATTTAAAATCCATAGCCATTGCATAAATTCTGGCTATTTATGTACCTATATCAAAAATAAAGGCTTAATCGAGCATGAAAGTACACATTTTCACTGCAAAAACAACAAATACAAGTTTTAAAATATTTCTCCCAATTTTTTCCCCCAAAGACACAGTTTTGGTTTGTATTGCAAGAAAAGAAAAGCCAAAGGAATTTTTCCTACCATCTACCTTAAGATAGAAATTTTTCACTTAGACAAATAAAATGTTTTAATTCTAAAATTCATAAATGTTAATAAGATAGTTGACCATTTGAAAAGAAGTGACATCACATATTCTTTCAGCCAAAATACAGTCTTGGGTTCAACCAACCCTGTAGCCAATTATATGTTGAAAATATCTGATGATGATGAATAGCCTTGTTTACTCTTGATGTCATTTATTACCCATTTCATCTCCACAATTCTAAAAGTTACAAGTCCTGCTAGTCTTCAATCACTTAAAAAACTCATTTATCAATATCTGTAGAATTGAGTTTCAATCATCCACATTTCTCACCACTAGCTCATCTCTCTGCCTCCATTAGTTCTTCTCTTCTGATGCATTTTCCATATTGCCAATAACCAAAACCACTTCCATTAAGTACATTTTGATTAAATGACCCTATAGGACGGAGAAAATTGCTCCCTATGGTTTACACAGCTGTAAATCCTTACAGAAGCGGCTATCTTTCTCCCTTAGAATGGCTGGTGTGTTTGAATTGCTGACCATTAGGCTAGCAGCCCAATGCATAACTCCAGGCCTCATTTTACTGCCAATAAGTACTCCAAAATATAAAAACATCCCGCCACACCCCTACCTGAAAACCTCTACCTGATTCCAAATGCCTGTGGAATAATGCCGAAGTTTTTCTAATCCTAGAACCCACCATTGACATCTCCATACATAACCTTTCCAGTTGTGATCATGAGTCTTAAGCCATTGTTTATCACCTGCCTGTGTGAGGGCTAATACTTCATACAAGGCTCGAACACCCACTCCCAACCCCCTAGTAGCATTTCTCTTTATGCTCCCATCTACGCAACACCAGTTTCACTTACCACATTGCATTCTATTCACTTGTGTTTCTTGGTCCTCTCACTGACATCTATCTAGTTGCTGCCCTATGATTGTTTACTACGATGCTTAAACGTACAGGCTCTTGAGCCAGACTTCCAGGGTTCAAGCTCTAGCTCTGCTCTTTACTGGCTATATCACCACTGACAAATCTCCTAACTTCAATTCTCCACTCACATGTTTGAGGTGGGGGGAGACAGCTCAGATCTCACACAATTATGAGGAGAGACAATTGCAAGCTAAGTGCTGAACATCATTCCTACTTCCATGTTATTGTAGTGGACAAATAATCATAATAGTAACAATACGACTGTTAGCACTATTATTATTTCTTGTAGAAACAGCATACAGGGACTCAGCCCTGGGTGTGTCAGGTACAGTTCCTCACTACACCAAGAGCTCTGTACCATCATCATGCCCATTTTTGTTGGTGAGAACACTGGACGCACAGAAAGCCTGAGTCCACAGTGATCGAACAGAGTATGAATCTCAGTCTGGCACCAGAGGCCTACTTCATCATCACATTTTGCTCACTGAGTGCGTGCGCGCACACTAACGCGCATAAAACGCTAGATCCAATAAAAAAGACTGGTTCTGTGGGTTTCTGAGGCTGTCAATCTTTAAAAGAACAGAAAGCTTCCAGCTTTCTTCGGCAGAATGGAGGTGGATTCGAATTTACTTTAGTTCGTATTAGGCAACCTTTTACTTGGCTAAGCAAAGGAAAAGCAACAAAGCTAAAAATGAAGCAAAACGGAAGGAAGTAGACTTTGAGGAAGCGCAATTGCTGAGTTGTACAGTAACTTCCTTCTTTCTCCCACAGTAACCTTTTGTTATGCTGTTACTTTCCCTTCCGGAACTTGGCTCACACCCTCAGGGGAATCTGAAGCAAACCGCGAAAAGAGCAGCCCAGGGGAGATCCCGCTCACCCTCCAGCCCCTTTCAGCCAAGCTCCCCGGACCTCCATCCCGCCCTCTGCCGTCCAGCCCGTCATATTAAAGGCGGGCAGCTGCCCTTCTGGCGTGTGGTGCAGTTCGCGGACCACCTCCGTCGCCTTTTCACAGAACATGGCGGGTAGACCTGGTACCGGGACCTCCTTGTCGGCCGCCCACTTGACCGAAGAGTCTGCGGGCTCCCTGCAGCCTAGTTCGCGCCGCGCTTATTAGCGCAGGTCTAGGAAATCGCCTGCGCTTTGGCGGTAAAAATCCCCAACCAATGGGAAGGCAAGGACGCAGGTTGCGTGGCTACGGTGGTTGCAAAGGGACAATTCCATACGCGGTAGAGAAATATGACCGGAAGTGGGGAGGCGGTGACCGGTGCCTTCTTCCGGTGGAACGCAGCCCTCCGGAAAGAGTCCTTGGGGTTCCATTTGACTTTATCCATGAGGTGAGACGAATTTTCAATACTAATCTGAGCACATAGTTTAGGGAGCAGCATAGCTTGGAATAGATGTACCACCCACACCCCCCGAAACTTCCTCTTTTCCCTTTTTTAAAAATAAAAATCATTCTATTGAGGGCTCATATAACTATCCATATGTACATACATTGTGTCACGCTCATTTGTACATTTTTGATATCATTCTCAAAACATTTGCTTTCTCCTTACTCCCTTTATATCAGCTCCTCACTTTTTCCCCTGCTTCATGGAACCTTGATCATTTATCAATTATTTTGTCATGTCTTACAGTGCCCACATCTCCCTTCATCCACTTTTCTGTTGTGCAACTCCATGGAGGGGGTTATATGTAAATCCTTGTAATCAGTCGCCCCCCTTTTTTTTTAAATCATTTTATTGGGGGCTTGTACAACCCTTATCACAATCAATACATCATTCCATTGGGTTTAGGACATTTGTGCATTTGTTGACCTCATCATTCTCAACACATTTCCTTTCTAATTGAGCCCTTGGTATCAGCTCCTCGTTTTTCTATCTCCCTCCCTACCACCTCCCTCCTAAACCCTTGTTAATATTGATAGGTTTAGAATTAAGGTAGCAGATGGACATTGGACCTCCACTTCTTTTCTCCCTCAATTGCAAGAACACTTTGTTCTATTGAACTGGCATGCCGTGATGCTCACCTTAAAAGCTTGAAAATAAACAATCCGCGATCTAGCTCAGAAACAGCAAAGCCCACGTGGGAGAAGCACACCAGCATGTGTGATCACGAGGTGTTGAAGGGATCAGGCATTAAAGAACAAAAAAAATCACATCATTGTGAATGAGGAAGGGTATGGAGTAGGGACGAGGCCAAAACCCATCTGAAGGAAAGTGGACATCCCCTTACAGAACGGTTGTGGGAAGAGAAGAGGTGTTCAGGGTGCAGTGGAGCAACAATGAAACATACAGCTTTGCTCTAGTTATTTTCTATTTGTTTATGTATTTGTTTGTATCATTTTATCAGGAGCTTGCACATCTCTTATCACAACCCATACATACATTGTGTCGAGCACATTTCTACATTTGTTGCCATCATTATTCTCAAAACCTTTGCTTTCTACTTGAGCCCTTGGTATCAACTCCTCATTTTCTCCAACCCTCCCCGCTACCCCCTCCCTCATGAACCCTTGATAATTTATAAATTATTATTTTGTCATATCTTACACTGTCCGACATCTCCCTTCACCCACTTTTCTGTTGTCCTTCCCCCAGGGTGGAGGTTATGTAGGTCCTTGTAATCGGTTCCCCCTTAATACCCCACTTTCCCTCCACCCTCACGGTATAGCCATTCTTAGCACTGGTCCTAAAGAGAGCGTCTGACCTGGATTCCCTGTGTTTCAAGTTCCTGTCTGTACCAGTGTACATCCTCTGGTCTAGCCAGATTTGTGCGGCAGAATTGGGATCATGATACAGGAGGGGGTTGGGAGAGGAAGCATTTAGGAATTAGAGGAAAGTTGTATGTTTCATCATTGCTACACTGCACCGACTGGATCATCTCCCGACAACCCTTCTGAAAGGGGATGACCACTTGCCTACACATGGTTCTTGGGTTCCCAATCTTCACTGCCCTCATTCACAATGATATAAATTATTTGTTCTTTGATGCCTGATACCTGATCCCTTTGAAACATCATGATCACACAGGCTGGTGTGCTTCTTCCATGTTGCCTTTGTTGCTTCTGAGCTAGATGGCTGCTTGTTTACCTTCAAGTCTTTAAGAGCCCAGACGCTATCTCTTTTGACAGCCAGGATTTGTTTCACCACATTTGTTTATGCGCCCATTTGTCTTCAGCAATCATATCGGGAAGGTGAGCACACAATTATATGACTTTTTTTGTTCTTTGATGCCTGATAACTGATCCCTTTGGCACCTCATGATCACACAGGCTGGTGTGCTTCTTCCATGTGGGTTTTCTTGTTTCTGAGCTAGACAGCTGCTTATTTACTTTGAAGTCTCTAAGACCCTATATCTTTTGATAGCCATTTGTCTTCAGTGATCAGATCATTACACAGCTCTTTTTAACAAGTTTAAACTATTGTATTATATGACATCTGAATTATATGTCAATAAAACTGAAAAAATTTTAAAGATTAAAGGAATATATGGAGTCGCTATACTAAAAAGAACTAGTCAATATTGCATCATGTTAAGAGGTATCATATAAGAACCAAAGGTACTGAAAGAAGAAGTCCAAGTTGCACTGAAAGCATTAGTCAAAAACAAGGCTCCAGGAATTGTTGGAAAACCCACTGTAGGCAGTTACATAATCTAATAACTTGAGAAAGGGTAAAGTCTAGCCTGTCAATAGGGTCACAGCAAATGAGGCCTCTGTGGGGCCTGGCTTTCTCCAGAGGATTTTGGGTATTCCTGTATTGCTATCTTGTGGTGGAACACACTGTCTCTTTTCTACACAATCCTGTTGACAAACCACATGGAGACACACTGAGAGAGCCAGAGCCCTGGAGCTGGAGGAGCCACATAGTGACCCCTGCCAGCACCAAGATCCTTCACCGCTACTGGATCTACATGACTTTCCACCCACTGGTCTGTGATATTCTTGCATTTGGCATTATTGCATGGCTACATGAGTCTAAAGAGGAATTTATTGACCAGTATTGGACATAGGGGATAATATTGGACTTAGGGACTTGATCTGGGCTGGGTGGGATGTTTCTCAATATACAATTGCTCTTTTATACAAAGCTCTTTCTTATACACATGAGTGTCTGTGAATTTGTTTCTCTGGTCTACCTGGACTAACACATTATGCTACCTGGAGTGGTGTACTAGAGAAACAAATCACAAAGATGGAGAGTGGATGCTTGTTTGACGTCTGCTCATGGTAGTACTTTTTTGGCTAGCCAGAGGTTAGATCTGGCCATTCAGTTTGCTGGGTTGTTTTATGGAAAAAATACAGGAAGTTAAACTTTTTATGATTTCCTTTGATTGCTGTCTTTGGTGATTCCTGTACTAACTGGTAAAAATGAATGTGATTAATGCATATTTAGAGCTCAGGGGTAGAAATCCAGATTGGAGACTGGAAAGTCAACTCGGTGCTCCTCAAGGGGACAGGCACTCCCCTCTCTGGATCTCACTTTTAACATCGATACACAAAGGTCGATTCTGTGAGGGTCACAGACTGGGGACTCCCATGGCCAAATGAGGACCTGTGTGGACTCTGGTTGGCCTGCTTATTCACTGCCATCTAGAAGATTCCAACTCACAGTGACCCTGTAAGACCGAGCGGAACTGCCCCTGTGGGTTTCCGAGGCTGAAATTCTATATGGACTAGAAGGTCTCATCTCTGCACAGCCCCCCACCCTATCCCCCAACCCCCGCTCCCCCAGTGTGACTGGTGCTTTCAAACTACTGACCTTCTAGTTAGCTGCCCAACACATAACCCACTGTGCCATCAGGGCTCTTTGGCCTACTTGGCTTCTATCCAATGTTATTGAATCGCCTTTGAAAAAATCAGGAGGTTTTTAAGAAAACAGGAATTTTGACTTTCTCTAGAAAAATCGATCTGGCATCACTGGAACCTAAACTAGAGGATCCACAATTCCACGTGGCTCTGGGAATCTCAACATTTCTTCCTCCTGCTCAAAGTAAAATGGTTTAAGGGGACCTTTCACAGCTGGTGGGCTGGTCTCCTTTCTAGAAAGTTGCCTCTGTAAAGAAAATGCATCTTTCTTCCCTTTTACCTAGTTGGGGGTGGTGAGGGTAGCAGGAGCTATTGGGTTAAGAAAAAACAGTCCAGGTAGCTTCAGTCTGCCCTGCCAGGGCTTTAGAGGCCAAGCCTTTTTTGCTCCAGCTGACTGACCTGCTGTTTCCAGGGCAGCCCCACCATCTGTTCCCAGATGCAGGGAGGGAGCCGACTTTCCTCCATCACACCTGCCCCAAACTCAGGCCCAGAACTACTGTCTAAACACAGAACAACTTTTGTCTGTGGCCAAATGTGGGACCCCAAATTTCTTCCCTCTTTCCCGATACTCCTTCAGTGACTTGATGACCTGGGCCAGGCTGAGATGAATTAGCTTGCTCCTCACAGCTGGCTGCTGGGTTCCAGTCAACTCCCAGAGGCCACTGGCTGTGCCCATCAGTAGAAGTGGGAGTTGAGAACCCTCAGCTCTTGGCTGAGCAGCTCTGTCAGTCTGTAGCTGTTGACTGTAGCTGCTTCTGACAGCCAGTCTAGCTGGTGCTTTAAGTCATTTCAGTCGCTCCACCTCAGCTGTGATTAGTCTAGTCTCGGTAGCCTCAGAGGGAGGGGAAAACAAAACACCTCAATGACTTTGAATCAGAGTGGGTTATCCTCTTTTAAAAGGCAGAAAGTCTGAATTGGAGGATATTTTTGGGGGGTCTCTTTTATGCATTTCACATTTATGAAATAAGAACTAACAGTATTTGTTCCAGTAAGTGGATCAGAACCACCTAAGGGCACACTCCTCCCACCAGGCCACGCCTCACTAAGAATAGAGGTCCATCACTTGTCTGGCATTTTGTGGTACTGTGGTGACTTTTGTTTTGTGAGATACTGGGAGCTATGTGATTGGCACTTCATATACCAGCAGGGTCACCCAAAGAGCTTCCAGACAAAGAACAGACAATGAAGAAGGAATTGGCTGCCTGCATGGGAAGAATGAGCCATTGAAAACCCTATGGATAGCAGCAACACTGTCAGTTACTAGACCCCCCATGAACAACAGAAGAACATTGTCAGAACGTGTGCCAGAAGATGAGCTCTTCAACTTGGAAAGTACTCAAAATACGGCTGAGGAAGAGGAAGAGCTGACTTTTCATAGGCAAGTCGACCATAATGATGCAAATCGAGTATAGCCATCAGGACCTTCATTTGCTGATGGGGCACAACTCAAAATGAGGAGAAACAGTTCAAATCGTCATTCATAATTGAAACTTGGGATGTATGAAATATGAATCTAGGGACATTGGAAGTCATTAAAAATGAAATGGAATACATAAAGATTGATATTGTAAGCATTAGTTAGCTGAAATGGACTGATATTGACCATTTTGAAACAGAAAATCTTACGGTTTACTCTGCTGGAAATGACACAATCAAGAGAAACAACATTGCATTCATCATCAAAAGGACATTTTAAGATCTATTTTAATGTACAATGCTATCTTTGATAGGATGCTATCTATGCCCCTTCAAGGAGAACCAATCAATACAACTATTGTTCAAATTTATGCACCAACCACCCAAAGCTGGTGATGCAGAAATTGAATAATTCTACCACCATATTCAGTCCCAAATTTGTCAGACTTGCTATCAAAATGCTATTGGAATGCAAAAGTTGAAAACAAAGAGGAAGGATCAGTAGTTGAAAAATATGGTCTTGGTGATAGAAACCAAGCTGGAGATCGCATGACAGAGTTTGCAAGACCAATAAATTGCTGATAGCATATACTATATTTTCCAACTTCTGTTCTTTCCTCTTTGGTTCCAACATTTGCACTCCAATCACCAATAATTACCAATTTATCTTGATTGTATGTTAGAATTTTGCATGATTAATGATTTCTTCAAACATTTGATCAACAACAAAAAAGGTGACCATAAATGTGGACTTCTCCAGATGGAATACACGGAAATCAAATTGACTACACCTGTGGGAAGAGACAATAAAAGAAGCTCAATATCAGCAACTGAAACCAGTCCAGGGACTGATTGTGGAACAGATCAGCAATTGTTCATATGTGAGCTCAAGTTGAAGTTCAAGAAAATGCAAACAAGTACACGAGAGTCGATATACAACCTTGATAATAACCAACCAAATTTTGAGAACATCTCTGAATAAAGCACAGTGTCATTATAAAAAAAAGGAAATAAAGAAAAGATACAAGTGCATGTCCAAAGAGACTCTGAAACTTACTCTTAATCAGAGAGTAGCTAAAGCAAAAGGAAGAAATGATGAAGTAAAGAGCTAAATAGAAAATTTCAAAGGACAACTCGAGAATACAAAGTAAAATATTATCACAAAATGTGCGAAAGCCTAGAGTTAGAAAACCAAAACAGAACATATTCAGCATATCTTAAACTGAAAGAACTGAAGAAAAATGTCAAGTCTTGAGGTGCAATATTAAAAAATTCTATGGGCAAAATATTGAATGATGAAGGAAACATCTGAGGAAGATGGAAACAATATGGAGTCACTGTATCAAAAAGAATAGACCAACATTCAACCATTTCAGGAGGTAACATATGAGCAAGAACCAATGGTCAGGAAAGAAGAAATTCAAGATGCATGGAAAGCACTAGCCCAAAACAAGATGCCAGGAATTGCTGGAATATCTATTGAAATGTTTCCACAAGCTGATAAAGCACTGGCAGCACTCACTCATCTATGTCAGGAAATTTGGAATACAGCTACTTGGCTAACGGACTGGAAAAGATCCATATGTGTATACATACCAAAGAAGGGAGACCAACAGAATGGTCAAATTATGTAACACTATCATTGGCATCACATGTGAGTCAAATTGTACTGAAGCTAATACAACAACAGTTGCATTGATTCATTGACAGAAAGTTACCATATTCAGCATTCAAGAGCCATCGTGGCACAGTGGTTACAGGTTGGATTGCAAACCCCAAGGTCAGCAGTTCAAAACCACCAGTCACTCCGTGGGAGAAAGGCAAGGTTTTCTACTCCCATAATGAGTTACAGTCTCAGAAACTCACAGGGGCAGTTAGTTCTACCCTATACTATAGGGTCAGGATGAGTTGTCATCAACTACAAGGCAGTGAGTTTGGTTTCCCAGAGATTTAAGCCAGATTCAGAAGAGGATGTGGAACAAAGGATATCAGATATCAGATGGATCTTGCCTGAAAGCAGTGAATACCCTAAAGATGGTTACTTATGTTTTATTAACACCCAAGCTATCTGACTGTGTGGATCATAAGAAAACATGGATAGTTTTGAGAAGAGAATTCCAGAACACTTATAGAACAAGGGTAGATTGCATGGTTTAAGAACCAAGAAAGGTGTGCATCCTGGTTGCACCCACTTATTATACTTTTTCAATTGTATGGTGAGCAAATAATCAGAGAAGCCAAATTATATGAAGAAGAACACAGAATCAGATTTGGAGGAAATATTATTAACTACCTGCTATATGCAGACGACACAGTTTGGCTTGCTGACAAGGATGGGGGACTTGAAGCACTTGCTGGTGAAGATCAAGGATTGCAGCCTTCAATGTGGGATACAACTCAACACAAAGAAAACCAAAATCCTCACAACTGAACCAATAGGTAACATGATGATAAATCGAGAAAAACCTGAAGTTGTCAAGGATTTTGTCTTGTCTGGATCCACAAGCAATGCTCCTGGAAGCAGCAGTCAAGAGATGAAAAGATACATTGCACTGGGTAGATCTGCTGCATAAGAGCTCTTTAGAATGTTGAAAAGTTAGGATGTTACTTTAAGCAGGAAGTACACCTGATCCAAACCATAGTATTTTCATTTGCCTCATCTGCATGTGAAAAGCTTGCCATTGAGTGAAGAAGACCCAGGTAAACTGTATGAATTTGAACCATGGTACTGGCAAAGAATATTGACAGTACCATGGACTGCCAAAAGAACAAACAAAATCTGTCTTGGAAGTACGGCCAGAATTCCCATTAGAAGTAAGGATGGTGAGACTTTGGACATGTTGTCAGTGGAGACCAGTCCCTGGAGAGGCATCATGCTTAGAAAAATGGAAGGGCTGTGAAAAAAGGTTGAAGGCCCTTGAAGAGCTGGATTGACACAGTGACGACAACAAGAGGACTGAGCATAGGAACACTTGGGTGGATGGAGGAGGAGCTGTTATTGTTACATTCTGCTGTGAATAGGTTTGCCATGGACCAGAACCAACTGGATGGCAAACTAACAACAACAACAACAACAACAGGGAGAGACATTAAAAAGCCAAACTCACTGCCATTGAGTTGACCTTGATTCAGAGCAACCCTGGAGGACAGGGTAGGACTGGCACCCGTGAGTTTCCCGAGAGTGTAACTTTTCACAGGAGGGGAAAGCCCCTTTAACCTACTACTTAGCAGCCCAGCCCATCACCAGGGCTCCACAAGGATAGAGAGAAACACTGTTAGGGCTGGATAGGGCAGAGGCTGTACACTGGTACAAATGAGGGCTGGAGGTACAGGGAATCCTTGGTGGACGATACCTTCAGGACCAAGGGTGTGAGGGGCGATGCTGGGAGAGTGGAGGGTGAGTGGGTTGGAAAGGGGGAACTGATTACAGGATCCACATGTGACCTCTTCCCTGGGAGAGGGACAGCAGAGAACCGGGGAAGGGAGACTCCGGATAGGGCAAGATATGACAAAATAACGATGTATAAATTACCAAGGGCACATGAGGGAGGGGGGGAAGGGGAGGGAGGGGAAAAAAAGAGGACCTGATGCAAAGGGCTTAAGTGGAGAGCAAATGCTTTGAGAATGATTGGGGTAGGGAATGTATGGATGTGCTTTATACAATTGATGTATGAATATGTATGGATTGTGATAAGAGTTGTATGAGTCCCTAATAAAATGTAAAAAAGGAAAAGAGGAGAAAAAAATTATTAGGGCAAAGACTGTACAGATTTGCTTTACACAATTGATGTATGTATATGTATGAACTGTGATAAGAGTTGTATGAGCCCCTAATAAATTGTTAAAAAAAAAATGATCCTCAATTCTATCTGAATCCTTGCCAGAGCTGCAAGTTGCCTTAATAAACACGTGCAAAAAAAGTACCTCTGGCAGCAGACCGCTCAGGTTCAAATCCAGGCTCTCTAACTTATTGACTATGTGACCTTGGGCAAACCTGGACCTCTCTGTGCTTCCAAAGACTCACTTTCCAAAAGGGAAGTCATAAGCCAACTTTTCTTATTCCTCACTGGGTTGCTTTGAAGATGAAATGAGACATCTGTCTAAAAATGCTTCTGACCATCCCTTGGTTCTCAGAGCTCCACAAATGCTATGGATTATTGTTATAAGATTATGAATGATTTTTTCCAAGGGTAGTGCAAAGATTAACATCAGTGCTACTTCTCTCTGACAAAATATAAATCCAAATTTCTAAATAGCAGGGTCTGAACGGATGCGCTGTTAACAGCATCTTGCTTTTCTCCCATCACTTGTCACAGTAAATCTGATAAGAAATGCTGGGCTAGGGCCTGCAGCCAAGCCCCTCACTGGCAGCCTGCAGGACCTCAGGTTGTTGCCAGGCCAAGGGACATCACAATGGCAAGAGGAGACTCCACAAAGGGCCCCTGCTTCCTCCCCCACGCCACCCTTCCCCACATTCAGGGTGAAACGTCAAAATACAATTTTTTTTGTCACCTGGTGAAATAATGAGCCCCCATTCCCGTTGCCTTGGTATCATCAGAGCGCAACAGCCACGTGGGGTAATCGCTGTCTCCGTGTTAATGCTGCTCAGTTCAAACATTTTCACAGGCCCTGGCGAAATGAAACCCGTGCTTTCTACCTAGGTAGAGTTTGAGGCGATTCAGCCCATTTGCTTCTGCTGAAGAGGCTACCTCAGAAAAACAGGAAATAAAAACATAGAGGGTGCCATTGACATTAGGTTTCTCGTTTTCTTCCTTTCTTCCCTACCTTCCTTTCTTCTTGCCCTTCTCTTTCTCTTTTCTTCCTTCCCTCCCTTTGCTCACGTCTTCCTGCCTGCCTTCACTTTCCATCTTCCCTCCCAAACTCCTCCATTTCTTCTTCGCTCCTCTCTCCCCACCGCCACCTTTCTCCTTTCCTTCCCTGCCTTTTCCCTTCAGCCTCCCAGTTTCCCTCCTTCACTCTCTCCTTTGCTCCTTCCTTCCCCCACCTTGTTTTGATCCAGTGATTTGTACTCCTTTCTTCCTCTCATCCCACCCCTCCCCATTGCTGGAGAAACATCAGTTCCTTGTGGTGCTGGTTTCTTGGCGCCAGACCCTGTTCTTTGGGTGTTCACAAGTCTGTGTCCTGTGTGCAAACATAAGACAGACATATGATCAGGATTGGACAGAAGATGGGATTTGACAGGTGTTCTGCATCCCAAATCTCCAGGAGGCAAAGGTAAAGTCAGGCTCCTGCCTTTAAGGTTATGTCTCCCATTGTAACTGCATCCCACAAAGGCTCCTGCCTCCTGGCCACCTGAGGCCTGCTGCCTGCCTTCCTCTAGCTCCTGGGGAATTGGGGCAGCAGTGGCAAGAACAACAAAAATCCCCAGGAGTTGACAAGAAGGGAAGCTGCCTTGCTCGAGAGACGGCCCCTCACCCACCTGCATGATGTTGAGATACAGGTTCTCATCCCTGTGACTGGGCAAGAAACACCCCCTCCCCAAACGCAGTGGCTTCAAACAAGGACCATCATCGTGTGGTTGCTGGGAGGCCACTGGGTCGTGCTTGGAGTCTCCCATGAGTTGGCAGTCTCATGGGAGCTGGGGCACTCAGAGGGCTGGCAGCTGAAGCTGGCCGTTAGCTGGGTGCTTAGCTGGGTTGTTGGTTGGAGTGTCTCCACGTGGCCTTTCCAGGCAGCTCAGGCTTCTTTCAGCATAGTGTCCGGGTTCTGAGAAGTGTCCTGAGAGGTAGCACGTGGAGGCTGGACATTCTAAGGGTGAGCACTCAAGAAGAAGTCTTTGAAGGGATTTTTCAGAAGCTGTGAAGCACTTTGTGGGAGGGAAGGGGGTTGCCCAAACTAGATGTCACAATGTCATCTTCTCCATAATCTATTGGTCACAGAGGTCATGAAACATCCCAATTTAAGGGGAAAGGGCATAGACTCTACCTTCCTATAGGTAGCCTGTCAAGGAATTTGGGGGTCACATACGAAGACTGGGAGACCCTGGGTGGCACAAATGGTTAAGGACTCAACGTATCAAGAGGTGGGCAGCTGCACCCCTCAGAAGAAATAACTAATGGCCTGCTTCTAGAAGCCCACAGGCTTGAGAATCCTGTGATGTGTAGTTTCTCCCTGGCACCCAGGGGGTCCTCGGGAACCAGAACCAACATAACAGCAATGGGTTGGGTTTTTGTTGGTTTTGTTTGGGCTAATATTAAAACGATTAGTATGAAATTATATATGTATTGTGTTTAACTCTCAGGACTCTGATTATGCTGAAGTTGAACAAAACCGTCTGCCTCTTCTATGAACGCCAGCCGATGGAGGCAAAGGGTGAGGGTCTAGAGGAAGAATGAATGTCCCATTCCCGTCCTTATGTTTCAGTTGTCCTTAAAGGGCACAGGGGACAAACCAGACGTCTTTGATATGATTTTAGCCTAATGATGTGCTAGTATGATGATGAGCAGCCTGAAAAGTGGTTTTAACTAATGTGATCCAATATTTGAAAAGTTGACGATTTCACATCGAATTTTATATTCTCAGCATCTCAGTTACAAACAGAAAATCAGGCCTTAAAATCCTTGCATTTCCCCAAGGCAACAACAGTCTGGAGCTAGAATTTGAATGTCCCCTGTGGATGAGCTGACACGTGCCTGTTAACCACAGTCTCCATCCATCCCTATTGCCCCCAAAACAGAGGTTGGCTACAAGTATCCTTTATCTATATGGCTAAATAGGTTAGTTAGTTTGGATTGGGTTGCTAGTTTTTCCTGTTTTGTTTTGCTTACTTTTGATTTTTGGGGGGGCTAGGAAATGGTGTGTATTTTGGTACCATGTCTTCCAAAGCGAGAAAACCAAACCCAGTAAGCCAAGAAGGTCAAACAGTCTAGATTAATGATGAAAGGAGGAGCCCTGTTGGTGAGGTAGATTATGAGTTGGACTTCTAACTGCAAGATTAGAAGTTCGAAACTCCCCCCACCCCCACTCCACAAGAGAAAGATGAGATTTTCTACTCCTGTAAAGATTTACAGCCTTGGAAACCCACAGGGGCAGTTCTATACTCTGTCCAAAGGGTTGCTATATGTCAGAATTGATTCCAGGGTAGTGAGGTTTTCTTGATTGATATGAATAATTTTTGGTGAGTATTGAAAAAACCAGTCAATATTATTTTTAATACACATCAAAAAGGTCCACATTAATTGTTCCCACAACCCTGCCACCTTCTTTCTTTATTCCCTTGCCTCCCACTCTCCTTTCTTCCTCCCTATGGTCTTTTATCTCATTCGTTTTCTTTCAAGGGTTAGCCTAGGAGTGGGAAAGTCTGACTAATTCTTAACCAAAAGACTAAATTGGTGTTATTACTTGGGTTAAATTTTTTTCTTTTCTCTTCTTCTATTGGTTTGTGTCATGTAACCCAGAAAATGGGGAAACATTTGGAACATCAAAACACTATCCTTTCTCAGTAGACTACAAGCATTAAAGGCAACAGAGATAAATACTCCAATAATAACAATAACATACAAGGATAGCTAGAGAGATAAATAGATAGATAGAAAAACCACAAAATCTGAGCAGTTGTGGGAAGGAGAATGGGAATAGCCCCATGAATAAATATAGGTTTGCCAGAGAATAGTTCTATATACATATTAGCATATACTACAAATATGACCATGAATATAATAGTGCATCCAGGAGGCATAGTTAGGAAATGTCTTAGCTAGAACAAAACCCCTTGAGGGAGCGTGTCCTAAATATCGGGGATCAGGAACATAGCTCTGAGAGACCTCAAGATCAATTGGTACAAACTAGCTCACAAAGACAATGTTCTGTATCCATCAGGGAAGTGACTGGGGTCTTCAAAAGCTAGTGAGTAGCAAACTAAAAGTCGGTTCTTGGTCTCACCCTATGTGTTGGACAGGGTTCTCTAGAGAGACAAAACCATATTGCTAGTAATTATATATAAATATATTTATAAAGCTAGATATGCAATACAAGAAATGAACCACTAAATTATATACAGATAGATAACACAAGAAACTAACAGTTAAATTATAAAACAGTGAGACACTAGCAGTCCTTTAAGGCTTGAGAGCCGCCAGTTGCCAGTCCCATTCTGTAGAGAGAGCTGGGCTATATATACCCAGGCAGCAAACAGCAAGGCAATTCACCAACTGTCACCAATTGTCGGTCCCCAGCTCCAGAGACGAACATTCCAATCCTGTGGGATTAAATGGACCTCAACTTACAGCGACAGAGTCCACAAGCTAGGCATCCCACAGGTAGTGTACCCCTTTAAATTGAGGCACAGAACAAGCAAGGCGAGGCTCACGAAGCCATTTATCCCTCTGCCCTTCGATTAATCCTACTTGTGTTTATCGGCCAGGCTGGCACAATAAACTATTGCACCCTGTCTGGAGCAAATACCATTGAAGAAGCTCAAGATGCCTGGCAACAATTAGTCCAAATCAGTAATGGACTATGCGTACCTCAGCCTCTATGATGCTAAGGTCAGAAGAACTAAATGGTGCCTGCCTATCACAAACAGCTGCTCTGAAAGGGATCATGGTACATGATCCTAGATAGAGTGGGGAGTAATGTGTAAGAAAACTGAAAGTCATACTACTACTACCAATAGTAATAATAATAATGATAAAAGATGAGGTTTATTGGTTAGATAGACTAGTGAGATCCCCACTACTATGGTCCTTCATCACCCTTCAGGTCTGGAACTGAATTCAACCCCCTGAAAAATAGACAGGTTTATAAAGTGAACCTTATGAGAAAAGATTGCAGCCCTCAGTATGGATTACAACTCAATGTCAAGAAGACACACATCCTCACAACTTGATCAATAGGTACCATGATAAATGGAGAAGTTTGTTGTTTTTTTTTACTTGGTGTTATTTGTTGAAGTTGTCACGGATTTTTTGTCTTGATGAGGTCTATAATCAATGCTGTTGGAAGCTGCAATCATGAGATCAAATGACGCATTCCATATGGATACATTTGGTGCACAATACGTCTGTAGAGTGCTAAAAAGCAAGGATGTTACTTTGAGGACTAAGGTGCACCTTACCCAAGCCATAGTAATTTAAATTGCCTCATAAGTATGTGAAAGTCAGACATTGAATAAGGAAGGCTGAAGAAGAATTGATATGTCTGAATTGTGGTGCTGGTGAAGAATATTGAAAGTAACATGGACTGCCAAGGGAACAAACAGATCTGTCTTAGAAGAAGTATGGTCAGAGGGCTCCTTAAAGGCAAGGATGGTGAGACTTCCTCTCACATACTTTGGTCATGTTATTAAGAGAGACTAGTCCCTGGAGAAGGACATCATGCCAGGTAAAGTAGAGGGACAGTGAAAGAGAGGAAGCCCCTTAAGGAGATGGATTGACAGTGACTGAAACAAGGGGCTCAAGCTTGGGAACAATTAGGAGAATTATTCAGGGCTAGGTAGTGTTTCTGTCTGTTTGGCATAGGGTCAATGTGGGTTGCAACTGGCTCAATGGCACCTGATAAGAACAACTACACCAAAATGAATCATAGCACTGAGGAGCACACATTCCTCAGAACCATCAACCATTCAAAAGCAAATAGGCAGTATTTGCCCAAGGCCAAATTCAAAAGGCAGGCAAGGTTAGGGGAGAAGGATGAATGAAAACAGGAAGCAGAGTTTCAATGGCATGAGTGATATTACATTGCAGGAGATTGTCATCAATGTCACATAACAAAACGTGTATAAATTGTTACGTGCAAAGCTGATTTTCTCTGTAAACCTTAACCCACCTTACAATAAAAACTTTCTTTTTTTAAAACAAAGACACCATCGTTCATATTATAGACACAGCCAAAGAAAGATCTCCTGGACAATCCTAAAAGGATCTCCCAAATGATTTGGGTAGTTAGCCCTCCCCAGGGAGTTCTACCCATTGAAACGCTGGGCGGTTATGGCTGCAATTATATTTCAGGCCAGAAGAGGCAGCAGAGGCCTGGTTGTTCAAATGCTACAAAACTACCAGACAATGGGCAAACAGTTTCTTTCCACGGACGACTAGCGGCTCTGTCATATCCATGTCTGGTGTTCAACACTTGGCGACAGAATCCAGCCCGCTGGGTTTGGGTGGGGTCTGTTTCTCACCCATGCTTGGCTTGGGATTGTTCTATGGCATCCACAAAGTGGAGTCCTTTCCTTTCTGATGTCCCGAGAAAGCTGTTTTCTCCTTTTTCTCTCTCTGGCCCTCTTCCCAAGAACCCTGGGGTTCACTCTGCTTTCCTCTGGTTGATGTTTCTCAGGCAGTTACTTGACCTCGGTTCATCTACTGCAGGTGACCATTAGCAAGTAACTGTACCGTCCTTGGATGGTATTGTTCATGAGCTAGGCTGCGAACTACGGGTTAAAGGTTTGAGTTCACCCAGAGGTGCCTTCCAAGAAGGGCCTGGTGCTATGCCTCTGGAAAAAAACCCACCCCAGCCATGGAAAATTCTAGGGACCGGACTTCTCTAACACACTTGGGCTCTCCATGAGTCCGAGTTGACTCAATGGCAATTGGTTGCTGATATTCCTGTAAGTAGAAGACAACAATCTTTAAGCAGTCCCTCTTGGATTCATGGGAGGAGGATGGTTTCCTCTGAGAGAACTTCTCAGGGCTCTAAGGGCTCAATGATCTTACAAAAAATGAGAGAAATGATGAGCCTGATGACAGATGATATTGCTATGCAGGCCTCGTTTCAGGATGCTCAAGTTTCCAGGTCTTTCCCTGACTCACAGTGTAGCCCTGTGAGGTTCCAAATAGAAGGGCACCCTTGCTCCCAGGACCTGGAGCCTTGTAGCTGAGCAGAGCAGTCATGATGAGAAAGAGGACCCAAGGGGGAAGTCAGGGGGCTGCTTCACTTGTCTCAGTGTCAGGCAAACAAATGTTTTGGCAGGAAATTTCTCTTCAAGAGTGTTCTGATTTCTTGAAGGAAATATTTTTTCTGAACCATTTCCTCAGGGGAAAACCACTCAACTACCTCGGGAAGGAAGATTTTTCTCCTTCCAAGCTTACCAGGCTGTGCTAACTCACAGAGGAGGTGTGACTAGCAGGCAATGAAACTGATTTCCAGACTCCTATGAAAATCAGCAAGTGCTCGGCTGCTAAGTGAAAGGTCGGCAGTTGGAAAACCCCAGCTGCTCTGCAGGAGAAAGTGGTGGCTGACTGTGTCTGACAAGATGACAGCTTTGGAAACCCAATGGGGCAGTTCTCCTCTGTGTTCTACAGTTGCTTTGAGTTGGAGTGGACTTGACAGTGATAGATCTGATCTTTTTCCCCATGAAAATCAACTTTCACGAATACATGTGCATTCATGGATGTCTGTGTCTGCTTTGGCATGCATGTGCACATATGTGCCTATTTACACGTGGATGAATACGTCTGTGAATGTGGGCGTCTCTGTTTACTTTGCCGTGTGTGCACATGTCTGCCTTTGTCAGTATGCATGCGGGCTCAGGCAGCATAAAGAGATCACAGAGAAACTTGGAGAGAAAGAGAAAAGTAACCTATTTTCTCATGGGTCTCCCATACCTGACGGTCTACTGGCATCCACCGCCACGAAGACCAGAGGTCACTTCATGCCATGTGTCCAGCTGCACATTGCTGGTTGAGGTCAGTCACCAGGGAGGCAAGTGAGACTGGCCTCGCCAACCTACCACCCACCTGCAGGAGTGATTCCCACCATCTGTCCTGGAGCCCCTCCCACCTTACTCAGCCTCCCTAGACCTTGAGTGAAAGGCGTTTCCAACGTTTTTACATAAAGATTTCTGAGATTGACTGAAGAAATGATTTCATTTGACAAAACAAGAAGCTTTGAATTTAAAGATTTGAGGCAAGTGCCCTTCAGAGAGGGGCCACAGGACGGGGCCATGCTCCCTTCCGGTATGCACAGGGGTTGCTATGAGTTGGAACCAACTTGATGAGCACCTGCCAGCAACAACAACAACCAGAAGTTGTCCAAACTTCTGTGGCCTCAACTCGGAAATGAGAATATTATTATTGCCTCCTAGAAAGAACTCAAGGTATGTACAATTGGTTAATAGGCGTTTGGAAAGTGAGTACATTAAGTGGACTGATGACATTGATAAGGCAATAAGAAACTGAGAAGGCTTCACTAACAGGTGCTTTCACATCTGTAACCAGTAGATTCCTTCCTTCTTCATCTCTTGCCATCTTAATCAGCTCCCACACTTTCCAGGCAGCTTGAGGGATTAAATGTTCAGTCTGATCCTATTATAAGCCTCAGCCTCAGAATCAGAGGCTTTACCTGAGGTTTGAGGAGCTATACTGGGAATGAGGGAGAGTAACCTGTCTTTTCTATTGCTCTCCTATCGCTCCCTCTTCCCTAGCCCTTCCCTGTCTCTGGGCCTGCCTTTCCTCCCTAGAGCATTGGCTTCCGGGAGAAGGGGATGGAAACAATGAGCACAATGAGCACATTCCTGACCAGGCCTCTTACCATGCTATGTTCCAACCCTCTCTTGGAAGGGCCTCCACCAAGTCCTCTTATGTCATCTCACAATAACTTGTTAGATACCATTGAGTGAGCTCCTGACTCATAGCAAAAGTACACACAAGAGATTGAAGCACCACCTGGTCCTGCACCGTCCTCACAATGGTCCTTGTGTGTGAGCCCATGGTTGCAGCAGTGTGGAGGAGATCCTGTCCAAGAAGGCTGCCAGTGGGTGGGAGGGGCTGCAGCTTTCAGAGACTTTGGAGGATGCCAAGGTGGATAGTTCACGGCGTATCATATGAGGTCAGCCAGCGGGCCTTGGGGCCCCTTCCCATTATCCATAGATATATGAAATAAATGGAGGCCCTCAGCAAGATGGGCTGCAGACACCTCCAGGACTCACTTGATCCTTGGCAAGCTCCCTTAGCCTTAGGACACCACCTGCTGGAACTGTGGCTTTGCTGCCTCTCCTGCCTCTCAACTTCCCTCCTAGAGGACTCCAGCCACCCTTCTCCTTCCAGATCCTTCCAGCAGGAGGCAGATATTGGTCTCTATGCTTTTGCATGTGGCCAGTTTTCTAGGGACAGATCAGCCTCTCCCAAGAATTTGGGTTCACCAGAGTGAGCGTGCCCACAAGTCTGCAGAGCGTACGGCCAGGCCTCTGAAGAGAGAACTGCTGGAAGATTTGCCCCTTTTCAAAAGCGCTAATTCCACAGTTGAGAGCTCGTCTCCTGGGGACTCAGCTTGAGTCTCAAGGAGCACATCCCCTTTGACACTGCTGGCAACTCGAGGTACTGTGGGTCATTTTCTTGCCTTTGAGGAGTGCAAGGGAAATGCTACAATATGTCCCTTCACATGAACCACCAATCCTTATCTGGAGAACTCTCTGAGATGACAGGGATGAGAGGGAGATGTTCCTGGGGCACGCTTTCACCTGCACATCTCTCAGGTGAGTCAAACATTTGACCCCCAAAAGTTGAGTATGATGGTGAGAGTTCAGGCTGGGAGATAGAGTGTCTGGGTTCAAATCAAGAGACTGCACATCTCAACTCCCATGGTTCTCCTGCATAAAACCCAAGCCAAGCAGTTTATCACTTCCCGGCTGAGTATCCTACTGAGGCCAGCTAAACTCATTCTTTGCTGATGACAACGTTGCTTGTACCAAATGGCTTTGCCATGTAGCCCTTAGCAATGGCCAGAAGGGCTGCTCATCAAACCGCAGAGCAGGGCTTCTGGCGCACACGTTAAGAAGGGGGCTATTCACAACAAGGTCAGTAGTTCAGAACCCACTAGCTGTTTCTCTGGAGAAAAACTGTGGCTGTGTGCTTCCATAAAGATGCCCAGCCATGGAACCCCCCTGGAGAGGGCCATGATGAGCTGGAGTGAGCTCTACAGGAGTGGGATTTTTTACTGTGGATGTAATCCCACCTGGGCAGAGATTTTCTTTGTGACTTAAAGAGGCTGTACCTTACACCAATGACTTGGCTGATACAAAAGGATTCAATTCAACACTGAAGCAAACCAACTCCAAAGGAAGAAGGCAGCTGCCATGCAGAGAGCTCCAAGGACCACCAACCATGGAGGTCATTGAAGCCAAAACAAGAATACCGCCCACCAGCCCTCAGCCCCCAGGGATGGAAAAAGAGAGCGTGCCCATCAAGCTGGTGCACTGGCATGATGCTGTCAGCCTCCGGTGCTGTGAGAACATTGACTTTGGTGTGTTAAAGGCACCCACTTGCGGTATGTTTGTGATGTCAACGTGTGGAAACTATGGCAAGCCCCCCTCCCTACCTCACCGCAGCAAAGCCTCGGCATTAAAACCCCGTGCCTTCTGTGGCGCTTGCCAGCTGTGAGAGGGCAGGAAATGCCCTTGGCTTTTCTGCTCCTTGTTGCGACCTCCCTCTGAGGCAGGGAGCAGAGGATGTGAGGTTGGAATCTGTTTTGTTTCATCACTACCCTTTGTCATCTCTCTGAACACTGTCATGTGCTCCTCACCAGTGCTTCGCCCTCTCTATCACCAAGCCATGTGCTCTTTAAAACATGCACACACACACACACACACACACACACCTAATGTTCACATTTTGAGGCACATTTGTCTTTAATTCACTAATAATAACAATAATTATTCAAAGTCACTTTACCATCTGAAAAGAAATCACTATGCATACACATAGATCATGGATGCCAACTGCCTTCTTAACAACATTTCCCAATGAAATATTCAGCAGCGATTATTTTAAGCCTGAAGCTGTTCATCCAGTTTGTGTTAATCAAAACAAAAACAAGAGACGAAGGGATCCAAAAGGACATGTAAGATCATAGACTGAAAGTAGCCCCATCGAGCACCAAAGGCTTGTCCAGAAGGGCAGAGCCACAGGTAAAAGCTATGTCTCTCTGGAGTTGCTGGCATTTAACTAGATGCAAAATGTCAGCGCAGGAAATGGCTTGCCCAATGCAAATACTAACAAGGGAGGCATGTGTTCCTGTGTAAATGGAGCTTTAGCCAATCCGGGCCTTCAGGATCCAGCTCCCATCGCAGCATCCACGGGAAGCACCAGGGGAATGTTCCGTTTGCTTATTTTCCCTCTCTTTGCTAAGAAGAAAAAGACTCTTTGTGGCCTAGTGGCTACAAGTTGGGCAGCTAATTTCTATATCAGCAGTTTGAAACTACCAGCTGCTTTGTGGGAGAAAGATAAGGCATTCTGCTCCCATAAAGAGTTCGAGTCTCAGACACTCACAGGGGCAGTTCTACGCTGCTCTATAAGTTGGCTGTGAGTCAGCATGGATTCGATGGCAGTGAGTTTTCTAAGAGTAAGAAGTATCTAGGGGTGTAAACAGTTAATGAGCTCTGCTATTAAGGGAAAAGTTGTCATGCCCAACCCACTTAGAGGAGCTGTGAAAGAGAAGCCTGGCAATCTTCTTCAGAATCCTCGGCCATTGAAAATTTATAGAATGTATTGACCTTGGTTGTTAAATAGATCCAGGTATATGGTGGAGCATACAGGGACCAATGTCATAAAACGGGGTGGGGGTGGAAAAAATCTCTGAGACAGATGCAAAAACTGTGAGGGAATGAGTTGTGAGGCTGGGGGATCAGGACCATCGTCTCTGGGATTTTCAAAGTTCCTGAGCAATCAGGAAAGGGGCAACAGTTGGTCTCTCCCCATCCAGAGGACAACAGAAGAGGAGAACTGATTGGGCACAATGAATCAATGACTAGTGACTCAAGCAACGATCACCCTCCACCACTGGAGACCAGAAGAACTAGATGGTGCCTAGCTCTCACTATCGACTGCTATGAAAGAGATCACATTAGAAGGGCTTGATTAGAGTAGAAGGGAAATGTGGGGCAAAACTCAAAATCATGATTGTCGCGTGCCAGGTCTCGCCAGCAAGAAAAGACGCACCACAACAGGATTCTTCCACAAGCATTTAATATTTCATAATGCGGTAAAAGACCCCGAAACCCCAAACTACTGCTGCTTATATATGCTCTATTGGGACGTGCTGTGCCCTGATTGGTGCATTTGCCAAAACCTCATGCATTGATTGGTGAGTTCGCCAGAACCTTCGTTTGCATACTCCAGGGTGGAGTTATGACTACGTCATCTCAGCATCACGCATGCGCTAAGTGGTTGTTTATCACTTAGTTGGACCACCGCCCTGACTGCCCGGCGCCATCTAGTAATGGCAGCGAGAGCTGCGGCTACCCACATCACGAGAGCTGTGGCTTCCCACATCTCGCGAGAGCTACGGCTTCCCACACATGATAAAACACCAAGCTTACTGTTTGGATAAAGGCTGGTGAAATTGCAAGACTATGGTGCTTAGTTACCCTGCAGGTCTAGAACTGAACTCATCATGGCTCGATGTTCAACCAAACAATAGACAGGTCTATAATGGGAACAATGACATTAGAGACATACAAATACCGTAGAATAATAGATCACATGAGATCAAAAGACAGCATTCCCCCAAGAACGAAGTTCAAAAAAGTTGAGAATGAAGGAAGCTTGGAGACAAGAAACAAGAAGATGTGGGGGAAGTGATGGTACATTGTGGGAATTGCTATCAATGACATGAAACAAAATGTGTATGCGTTGCTCAATGGACAGCTGAGCTGCTCTTAAACCTTCACCCAAATCACAATAAAAATGTTTTTAATCAAAGAAAACTTCATGGTTCACTTCTACTCTGACACACACGGGGTGATGAGGAAATAGTGTCAACCGGGTTTGCTGTGGTCCAACCACCAGACATGTGCTTATGGGAGAAAGAGCATGCTGACGCTGGCAATACCGAGCAGGACCAAGATGGTTTTATTTGCCTGCATCATGAAGATGGTAGCCCTGGTGGTGAGATGATTCAGAGCTCAAGTGCTAACCAAGAAGCCACCCAGTTTAAACTCACCCAGCCCTACTGAAGGAGATTTCCCTCCTCAAAGGTGTTGTTGGTTGTTATGTGCCATTGAGGCGATTCTGACTCCCTGTGACGGGAAGGAAAGGCACACTGTGCTATAGTGTAAGGGTTTTCAGTGGCTACTTCCTCTGAAGTGGGCAGTGGAAACCTTCTTTGTATTCTGTTCATAGCCTGGAAGTTTCCCTGACACCTCTTCACTTGAGGTAACCCTGCTGGCATTTGAAATACCAGTCACGTGGCTTCCAGCATCACAGTAACACACAACTCACCACAGCACCACAAATGGACAGACAACAACAGGATAGGAGTCTTCATGGGAGCAGGCAGTCACGTCTTCACTCTCTCGATGGGGATCAGTGAGTTCAAACTGCCAGTCTCTCTGTTACAGCCGCACATGCAACCACTGTGCTGCTAGGTACATTTCCTTAAAATTCTGCCTAGAAAAATCTGTGGAACAGTTCTTCTCTGTCACAGAGGGTCACTGTGAGCCAGGATGGGCTCTGAGACACACAAATGCAACACCATGAAGCCACCTTACTCTGTCCTGCTCTTATTTAACTCTATTCTTTTCTGAGCTATCTTTTCCATATATTGACAAGAGACTAGCACTGAGCAGTGTTAATTCCACCAAGGCCAGGAAGGAGGTCAAAGAGTCACAAAGGACTATCTCTTTGCTCTCATGCCACTGCACTAAGGAGGCTTGGGTGGCAGCTGGAAGCTGCACATTTCACTCCCTGTCCCTACACTCCTGGCTGAGTCTCCTCAGAGTGAGACTGCCCCTTTACCCAGCTCACTGCATTGGCTGTCTTGCTCTGAAAAGAGAATTCGCACATGTGAGTCTGACGGGGTGACAGATGGGAATCTTAATGCTGCTCTTTGGAATATGAAAGGCCTCGGATCAGAGTGCTGCAGGGGAGTGATGTCTGCAGAAGACCTGCTGGTCTCCCAGTTAGAAAGAAGCCTTCCCCTTTGCCTCAGAGGTGCGTTCACTGTGGGTGGCAAGTCAGATCCTTGGGCTGGCACTCTCAGTAAACAGATCATATGGGCACCTTGAGAAGCGCTTGCTCACTGACCCAGCTCCCCAAGGATGTAAATATACCAACCAGGATGACTAAGGACACCAGTGCCAAGAATGATCACATTCTTTGCATGTGTACAAATGAGGTGGGCAGCCACCTTCGCTGATGGTGGCTGCACAGTGAGTGTCTGGAATCACACCTGGCTAGGTGGACCATTGAAAGAGTTGGTGACATGATAATAGGGAGTACACCCCCTTGCCAGTAAAGCTGAGGAAATGGCATTTGAGGAAGCAGGGGCAGCCGGGTCGCCAGCATGAAGTCAGCGAGAACTTTGCTTGTGCCTCCTTTGTTCACTGGTGGCTGCTGGCATCTGGGTAGTGAGGACACCATGGCTATTGCCAGAATTCTCCACGGTCCCTGGTTCCACTCTCAAGTCGCTGGCTTCATCACTACCACTGCCATCGAGTCGATTCTGACTCACAGCAACCCGAAAGGACAGAGTAGAACTGCGGCTGGTGGGTCTGGGGGGCTGTGGATCATTATGAGAGCATTTCTATCTCGCAGTAGCTAAAGGGTCCAAAATGCTGGCCTTACGGTTAGCAGCCCAACATAACCCACTTGGTCATGAACCCTTGCCACCTGATCCAGGGAGTCCATTCCCAAGTGCATATCTAAAAGAATGAAAGACGAGTACCCAGATGGATGCTGCACTAATCACTATGGGCAAAAGGTAAACAATAAGCCAACAATACCCATCAGTAGAAGAATAGAGAAAATATGATCTACACAGAGTGGGATATACATATAGTCTGCCACAAGAAAACTAAGGCCTTTGATTCGGACAGACTCTGTAACACAGGTGAACGCAAGACATGAAGTGAAAGACGCCAAACACCAAATGCCATGTATTGTGAGTCCATTTAGAGCAAAAATGCTGGACAGGTAAATCCCGTAGAGCCATAGAGTAGATTGGTGGTTTCCCAGGGTGGGGCGGGAGGGGCAATGGGGAATGACTGCTTAATGGCTGCAGGGTCGATGAAAATGTTCTGGAACTGGATGGTGGGAAGCTTTCACAGTGTCCTTAAAACTACTCTTAAAAAGGGGAGAGAAAGAATCTGCAGAAAGCACAGTTCTGATTGACTCACATGAATGCGGTCACCAAGAATTGGAATCCACTAGAATTGGAATGGCAGCTAGACTATTGTTTCCTTGGGAGGTGCCTCCAGGAAGGGCCAGTAGAGAAGGGTAATACTGATAGAGCAAAGGGAAGGGGCCGATAAAGAAATGTCATTGAGTAGGTTCCCAGAGACAGTATAAATCCTCTTGTAGTTGTCCCACCCAAAGGCTGAGGGAACTGGAGTGTGGCTCCACCTATCCCCATGTGTCATTGGTTAAAGTGGCATTAAGTTCTGGAGGATGTCAACTCCCCTGTCTGCTCAATGACTGTTCCCTGTGTGGGGAGTTACATGTGCTTCCTGTGAGACCATTGGCATTTATGGGAGTGGTGGGTGCCAAGTGCTAATACATGGGCACATTAGCAGCTGCTACAGCAAGTGCTGTACATTTTTAGCTGCTTGAGTGACAGGTGGGCCTTACCTCCTGCCTATATTCAGTGGTAGGGTGTTCAGATGGGGGCATCCGAAAAATAATAAGGCCCTATTCTTTGCAAATAGACATTATTATTATTTTAATCTGTCCCAACCCCCTTTCTTATCTGTCCCTGTGAACTACCTCACTGGCTGAAACATCAGTTCCCTGGGGAAGACACCACATTTCAATATGGTCACAAGGCTGTTTTCATTGGCCCAGTGGAGACACTTACATAAGATGGGTCAACTAGACGCTTTTTCTGGAGCATTTCCAACCAAAAAACAAAAAAAGATAGTCCCGCTTTTGCAAGTGGCCTGGCATCTAAGAAGCATAATTCAGAAGCACATGTCCCGCCATGTGGAGGAGGCGGTCTATGTTGCGAGATTACAGCATGTGCCCTGAGAGACAGACACAAAGAACACAGGAACATGCCAGTGGTGGTCAGGAACCGTCGACAGAGCCAGCTGTCCTCTTGTTCTCCCCACCTTTCCATTTTCCTAGGATTCTCTCTTCCAAGTATTGGTCTCTTTGCCTGTTTACAACCAAATGAGCCCCAAATAAGATCCAGATCATAGAAATAGAAGGAGGAAGTTGGATGGAGACTGCAGTTCATACTCCCCGGAAGCCATTCAGACTCGCTGGAAGAAGGAGACCCTGTGATGGAATTAGCTCTGGATTCCTGACATTTATTGAGGAATGCTCAGGGAATAAGCACCTGTGGGGGGAATCAAGGAAGGGCACAAGAGGGAAATCTCAACAGAGGTCTCAGCCCTGCCTATGGAGAGTGTCATAGTCAGTGTTCCCTAGAGAAACCAAACCAGTTATATAGCTGTAACTGGAGATATCGATATATCCACCAGGGCTCCTATGGTTAACCACTGCACCGGCCACTCATTGCCATCAAGGTGGACTCAAAGTGACTGTGTAAAACAGTATAGAACTGACCTTTTGGGCGTTGGAGACTGTAACTCTTCAGGAGATTACGAAGCTTCATCTTTCCCTCAAGGAGCCCTTGGTGTTTTCAAACTGATGTCCTTGCTGTTGGATGCCCAAAGGGCCACCCACTACGACACCAGAGCCCCAGAGAGTGAGGCTTATTTCTAGCAATTGGCTCACATAGGGGAATGGCAAGTTCCAAATTCATAGGTCAGGCAACAGCCTAAAGAGCTCTGTAGATGTTCATCCTAAAATCCATAGGTTAGGTGATGGGAAAAGACAAGAATAAGAATGGTCAGAACACACCCTAGGGTGTGCTGAAGGCCTTTGGCTGATAGGTTTACCCCTTCCCACATTATGGAAGGTATTCTATTTTGCTTGAGACCCACTCCTTCATAAGAGCAAATAGATGAGGTGAACAAGCGGCCATCTAGCTCAGAAGCAATAAAGCCCACCTGGAAGAAGCACACCAGCCGGTGCGATCATGAGGTGCCAAAGGGACCAGGTATAAGGCATCATGCAAAAAAATAGAATATATATATATCTGTGTGTATATGGATATATATACCATAGAAATGAAGGGGGAAGTGCAGAGTGGAGACCAGAGGCCTAAATGTCGACCACTAGAGATCCCCTCATAGAGGGCTTTAGGAGAGGAGATGGGTCAGTCAGGGTGCGATGTAGTACCAATGAAGAACACAGCTTTCCCCTAGATCCTGGATGCTTCCTCTCCGCAACTACCAGGATCCAAATTCTACCTTGCAGGACTGGATAGGGCAGAGGCTGTACACTGGTGAATATGGGAGCTGGAGGCACAGGGAATCCAGGGTGGATGATACCTTCAGGACCAGGGGTGTGAGGGGTGATACTGGGAGAGTGGAGGGTGAGTGGGTTGGAAAGGGGTAACTGATTACAAGGATCCACATGTGACCTCCTCCCTGGGAGATGGACGGCAGAGAAAGGGGGAAGGGAGACTCCAGAAAGGGCAAGAGATGACAAAATAACAATCTGTGGATTATCAAGAGCTCATGAGGGAGGGGGAGCGGGGAGGGAGGGGACAAAAAAAGAGGACCTGATGCGGAGGGCTTAAGTGGAGAGCAAATGCTTTGAGAATGATTAGGGCAAAGAATGTACAGATGTGCTTTATAAAATTGATGTATGTATATGTATGGATTGTGATAAGAGTTGTATGAGCCCCTAATAAAATGTTTAAAAAACAAGAGCAAATAGATGAATGCTTGTTTGACAAAAAAACTGGGCACCATAGCCTCGCCACATTGCTATGCAAAAGGAGCCATCACAGGGAGCTCTGTAACTGGGACCTGGCCAAGTGGTGACCAGTAGCCTGGGACTTTGTAGCCTAATACGTTGCAGCGAATTGCTTACTAGTTCTCCTCTAGCTATAGTCTTTGTAACTCCTACCAATGACAGGGTGGAACTATGCCACCGAGGGAAGTAGATAGCATGCTAATAATATCAGTAAAGTGCATGGCATCCTCGAAGAGGTGAGACCATTCAAATAAGACCTGTAGACCGCTAATGTGGGGATTGGTCGGTATGGTCATCCTGGGTGAGTTAACTCAGAAACAGAAAGTGGAGTTTCAAGAGCACCGAGAAAGACGAGCCAGCAGTGGAGTGTGCTCTTTGGACCCAGGATTATTACTCTGAGCACCACCTCTGTCCAGGAGACAGAGATCCCTGACACTGGATGCATCAGGAGACAATGAAAAACAGTGGCAGATAAATAGCTCATGGAAGCAGAGGCTGCAGCACCAAGACCCCAGAACAGGGAGCTCGCCAGCACACAGAATGAGAAAGCTGAGTGTCTTTGGGCCAAGGCTTCCAGACAAAGCGGGCTGCCTCAACGCACTTATCAGCAGAGCTGAAAGAACTTTGCACACGGTCCCAAGCAGAGCAGAGGTCAAGGAGCTGCAGGGCAGAGGCCAAGGACCAGAAAAAGTTCTGCCTCTGGGCACCACTTGGAAGAGACTGTCCTGACTGGAAGAACTATATCCCCAGTCATTTCTGATCCTGAATTGTCACCTGCTAGGTCCCCAATTAACCCCAGAAACATAAGTATTGTTTGCGAGTTCTGTGTGGCCATTGCCACTTAAGGATTATCAAACCCAGCAGAGAAGAAGAGAGTGTCATGGTAGGGATGGTTGGTGTCAGAAACTGTGAAAAGAAAGGAGGGCGGAGGCATTTTGATCTCTGTCTCATAGGAATCAGCCTTGGGTTGTTTATCTTGATTTTCCTCCATTGCCTTTTGTGAAGTTACAGGGGGGTCAAATGCCTCCACTATGCCATTTATACCCCTACATTGACAAGTCGTTGGATGAAGGTTAGTTTGGGGAAGGAGCAGACCTTGGATGAGCTCTCATCAGCTGAGGCAATCCTGATAGGGGCCAGACAGCTGGGACCTTTTCTATCAGTGGCTCTCTCGGCAGCTGGGGAAATCAGTCTCTTGGCCCTGAGAGGAATCTGGGTGACACACTCATCTATGACAATACCCTGAAGAACAAGCTCCCACAAAAACCTGGCTGAGAACTCTCGCCTAGATCACAGGAGTGCATGCCTAGCTAATAATAGCCATTTACTGAAGGCCCTATGATTGGAACTGTGCCTCATTTACAGATGGAAAACTAGAGGAAGGGATTTAAGGTGGCTAAGTTAATAAGTGACAGAGACAAGATTCAAATACAAGTTTGAAGCTGGTACTGTTAGCCTTTTTTCCAGGGCTGGGTTTTAGATGATGCAAATGAGACACTTGTCAGGCACACAAGGTAAAGAGGCCTTCCCTCTCCAGTGTGACTTTCCCCATAAGTCTGAATCATGGGCCTGGTGTGTCTTATTTGCCTTCCCTGAGTCTCAGAACCTGGTCTAGTCTGATTTGCTACTTTGAGGAATAAGCCAGAATGCTCAAGTACTCTGAGTCAAGACCCAATCTCCCCTGGAATTGTTCAGTGGGACTTACCAGCCTCTTCCTTCATGTTTCACTTTTCTAGAAACCTCCATGGAGGACTAGCTCTCATGAAGAGAGCTTCAAAAAGCTCATGGCAAAATTCCATTATTTTTTCGTATCATTTTTCCACACGCTTTTGGAAGCTCCCTCTTCATCCCTTTCCACAGTCTTTCTCAAGGAAAGAGACTGTTGCTGGTTGATGTCAGATGCCCCTGAGTCTGTTTTCTACTCAGAATGCTCTGCACAAACTCTATCAACAAATGACGTAGAGTCAAACGTGCTGTGTGTCTTTAAGTTGATGTCAGCTCATAGTGACCCTACAGGACAGAGTAGAACTGCCCCCAAAGGTGTCCTAGGCTGAGATCGTTATGGGACCAGCTCGTCAAGTCTTTTCCCCTTTAGAGCCCATGGGTAGGTTCAAACTACCAGCCTTTTGTTTAGCCACCCAGTCCTTAGCCATTGTACCACCAGGGCTCTTTAAAACAGGGATTAGGTTGATTAACTTTATAATCTCCAGGCACATTTGAAAGCTGCTTCCCAGAACACCCTTCCCCAGATTGTTGATTAAGACGGGCATTTGGGGACTCATTTCTTTCTCATTTGTGTAAGTGCACTCTATGAGAGGGGTTTCCCTTCATAGATAGGTGATCACATACTATTTTTCCAAATTGAACCACTCTTGGTGGTATATTGGGTTAATAGTTGGGCTGCTGCTAATGGCAAAGTTAATGGTTCAAACCCACCAGCTACTCCTTGGGAGAAAGATGAGGGTTTTCTGCTCCCGTAAAGATGTGCAGTTCTGAAAATCAGCAGAGCCAGTCTATTGTGCCATATATGAGGTCAACCCCATGGCAGTGGATTTGGTTTTGGTTTGGGTCTGTGGGGGAAGTCCTTAAGAAATTCTTTAGTCACATGGAGGAGTCCCTGGGTGGTGCAGTTGGTTAACATACTGGCAACAAAGCCCTGTCACTCCTTACCTTAGGATTTACTCACTCTTTGAAACAGGCATTTATTTACACACAGTTTGACCTCATGATGGTGTTCAGTAGATGTGGATCTTACTTATTTGCATTGTTCTGTGACAGTTGCAAAATTCGTTAGTGGCTCAGGGATCAATCCTCTGTGGACTGCCCCGAAGCTAGATGAAGCAAGCGGGTTCTCCCTGATTCATCCTCCCTCCTTAGCAATGCTTGCTAGTCAGGATAACATAGTGCCCATTAAAGAAACTGCCTGTGTCACTTTAAATTTGTGACCTGGGCGGGAGGGAGGGTCATGATCACAAGTGACAGAAACTGATGCTTGACTAACTTAGGGGAAAAGGCCTAATGGTGGATAAATGTTGGGAAGACAAGAAAATGTGGCAAATGCCTGGGCAATCTCAGGGCTGTGAAGCAGGTAATGGCGAAACACTCCTCCTGAGGCCAAAGTGTGCCCTCTGTAGTACATTAAATCACATTCACACACACCCATTCATGTTCACATGGGACCTGAGGCTATGGCCTTACTTGGAGAGGAGGTCTTGGCAGATGTGCTTAGATAAGTATTTCAAGAGCTCCATCTTTCTGGGTTTAGATTTCAGATGGATACTACATGCACTGATTGGTGTGTTCTTATAAGAAGAGGAGTGGGCACACAGAGACCCCGTGTGAAGACACTGGCAGAGATTGGATCAGTGCATCTATAAGCCAAGAAATATCAAGGATTAGCAGCAGTGACCGGAAGCAGAGAGAGGCTACTTTGATTCTCCTTCAGAGTTCTCAGAAGGAATGAATCTTGCCCACACCTTAATTTTAACCCATTGTCCTTCAGAAAAGTGAGAGAACAAATGCCTGCTGTTTAAGTCACTCGATTGGTAGCCATTTGTTACAGCTACCCAAAAGAACCATTATGGATTGATCTGTAGCCCCCTCAAAATATGTGAGAAATTTGAACCTCGGTGGACATGATCCTGTTTGAAAAGAAGAGAGTTCTTTTGTAATATAAATGAAGCCGTATGGCCACTGGAGATCCCTTCATAGAGGGGTTTAGAAGAGGAGATGGGTCAGTCAGGGTGCGAGGTAGTACCGATGAAGAACACAGCTTTCCCCCAGATCCTGTATGCTTCCTCCCCCCAACTACCATGATCCAAATTCTACCTTGCAGGGCTGGATAGGGCAGAGGTTGTACACTGGTGCATATGGGGGCTGGAGGCACAGGGAATCCAGGGTGGATGATACCTTCAGGACCAAAGGTGTGAGGGGCGATGCTGGGAGAGTGGAGGGTGAGTGGGTTGGAAAGGGGGAACTGATTACGAGGATCCACATGTGACCTCCTCCCTGGGAGATGGACAGCAGAGAAGGGGGGGAAGGGAGACTCGGGATAGAGCAAGATATGACAAAATAACAGTGTATAAATTACCAAGGGTACATGAGGGAGGGGGGAGCGGGGAGAGAGAGGAAAAAAAAAAGAGGACCTGATGCAAAGTGCATAAGTGGAGAGCAAATGCTTTGAGAATGATTGGGGCAGGGAATGTGCGGATGTGCTTTATATAATTGATGTATGTATATGTATGGATTGTGATAAGAGTTGTATGAGCCCCTAATAAAATGTAAAAAAAAGAAAATGATTAGGGCAAAGAATGTACAGATGTGCTTTATACAATTGATATATGTATATGTATGGATTGTGATAAGAGTTGTATGAGTCCTAATAAAATGTTAAAAAAAATGAGGCCATATGAGAATAGGCTTGAGCCTAAACCTAAACACTTCTGAGTTAAAGGCCAGGATAGACCCAGTAACACACAGTACGGGGAGAAAGATAGCGAGGAATGCCAAGGAACTTTCTGGTATCCACAAAGAAGGACCCTGACCTAGAGTCGCACCCCAAATTTGAACCTGTAAGCTCCAAAGCAGGGGGAAAAGTGTTTTAAGGCTACTGACTTGTTGGATAATTTTTGGTTAAGGAGATTAAGACAGGAACTTAAGACATCCTCCAATCCTTCCTCTGGCTTCGTTCCATTTTTCTCACATTCAAGAGTCCTCCTAGAGGATTCAGTCAGGTTGTTGTTGTTGTTGTTCAGTGTCATAGGGAGGGTTTGGATTCATTGTGACCATGCATACAACAAAGTCATACACTGCCCGGTCCTGTACCATTCTCACCGTTGTTCTTAAGTTTGAGCCCATTGTTGCAGCCACTGTGTCAATCCCATTTGTTGAGGGCCTTCCTCTTTTTCATTGCCCCTCTACTTTCCAGAACACGATGTCCTGCTCCAGGGACTGATCTCTCCGGACAACATGTCAAAGTTAAGGCGAAGTCTCATTATCCTTGCCCTGAGGAACATTCTGGCTGTACTTCATCCAAGTTAGATGGGTTTGTTCTTTTGGCAGTCCATGGTACATTCATTACTCTTTTACATCACTACTAATCAAATATATCTATTCTTCTTTGGTCTTCCTTATTCAGGTTTCAACTTTCACATGAATATGAGACAGTTGAAAATACCATGGCCTGGGTCAACCCGCCCCAGTCCTCAAAGTAATCTCTTGCTTTTCAACACTTTAAAAAGGTCTCGTGTAGCAGATTTGACTAGTGAAATGTGTCATTTGTTCTCTTCTCTGCTGCTTCCATGAGAATTGATTGTGGATTCAAGCAAGACAAAATCCTTGACAATTTCGATCTTTCCTCCATTTATCATGATGTTATCAATAGGTCCAGTTGTGAGGGTCTGGGCTTTCTTTACATTGAGTCATAATCCAAACTGAAGGCTTTAATCCTTCATCTTCATCAGCACGTGAATCAAGTCCTTCTCATTTTCAGCAAAATTGTGTCATCTGTATAATGCAGGTTGTTAATAGGCCTTCCTCCAACCTGATGCTCCATCAGGCACTGCCCCTTAATGAGTTTAGGTCATGAAGGATAGTCCTCCATAGGCACATTGATTATTACACTACCACCCTCACATAATAAATTCAGAGAGAGAAAATTTCCCCAAAGCAATGGAAAGCTTACTAGAGAAGTGGAGGGTGCTAAAAGCCAAAGGTGACACAAACTGGAAATCAATACTAGTTTTCAATACCTGCAGTCATCTAATAGTTCACTGCACTATCTAAGGAAAGGTGAGGAGAACTGGGGCAATTCCATTAAAAAAAAGACAATGCAGGGTATATAAGTCCGTCATTCCTCTGGAGAAGAAAAACACATAGTTGGGTTGTAGAGCTTTGTTTGCTAATCAACCGAATGTAGTTGTAAGGCAGGGGTGTGTGTGTGCGCGTGTGTGTGTGTGCGTGCGTGTGTGTGTGTGTTGAAGGGAGGGGCTTGCCATTCTATTTCATAGCCAGGAGAAAGATGAGCCTCTTCCCATATCTTTTGCTCTGTGGCAAGTTACTGATCTACAAGGAACTTTTATTTGACAAGGACATTGCCGAGCAAAAAACGGGAAGCTTGTGTTCATCTCTGCTGAGAGGTGGAGTCAAAGAGATGGGCTTTATGACAGACACCCTGATCGTGCAACCAAACTATGAAATGGCCTCATACATTCAACACACATTTGCTGCACCTTCCCAGTGTGCTGCCCAGATATTACCAGGCAGAGTGTTTTATGGGCAGCATTTTAGAGTTAGGCAGGCAGAGGGAGTGTCTTTGTGGGTGTTGCCTTTACCAGTCCTTGGATTGTTCTGGGACAGGCATGTCTTTTTCCTCTAAAGTAACTGATTGCGTGTAAAGAAGGAGTCTCCTCAGTAAGACGGGTTGAACCAAACCCAACCTATGACAATCATCTCAATTGGAACACATAGCGACCCTATACAAATACCTGTAGGGTTTCCAAGTTTGTAACTCTTTTGGGGGGGTCAACTACCATATCCTTCTCTTGCAGAACCACTACAGAGTTGAGTGTTGTGTTAGCAGCTGAATGCTTAATCACTGTGCCCATTTTGTTTGCTGAGCCGCCCTCAAAACACTGAACAGGTTTTCTGGGTACCAAGCATGTCCACTTCTATATCATGCCTAGGGTGTTTTCTCCAAGTTGATAGGAGGTGCAAATCAGTTACTAGGGGTTTGGCAGAGTCAGTATGGAAACTGGGAGGGTGTGTGAAATTTGAACCAGAGTAGAACAATTCCAAGACACTTCCTAGGGATTCCTGGCATATAATATGCAAATGATAGTCAAGATATATAACTGTGTCTCTGTTCTTGGTTCTGTCAGTACCTGGTGTGGCCACAAAGGAGAAACCTGGTCTCCTGCTATTTTGAGCATCTAGTGTGAATGACAGGAGATAAGTCACATGCTAATGAACCCTGGTGGTGTAGTAGTTAAGCACCATGGTGCCTGGCTATCAAAGCATATAGCGTCTGGGGTCTTAAAGGCTGGAAGATAAACAGGGGGCCATGTAGATAAGAAACAACAAAGTCCACATGGAAAGAGCACACCAGCCTACACCAACATGATCGCTGAAGACAAAGCGGGTGCATAAGCACATGTGAGCATGTTTTCTTGATGTGCACTCACCCTTTACATACAACTCTCTTATACATACGTGTTTCTGTGGATTTGTTTCTCGAATGCACCCAGACTAACATAAGCAGCGTGGAACGCATTTTAGAAGCCTAGACAAGGGCAGGGCAGGATATTCAGAGGGACTGGATCCAGAATTAGAGAGGAAGGAGCCCTGGTGGCAAAACGGGCTGCTAGCTCCCTGTCCCAAGGGGGACAATGAGACTGCTGGCTCCCATGAACATTTACAGTCTTGAAAACTCCATACAGGGTCACTGTGGTTGGAATCCACTGGACGGCAGTGACCTTTTGGGATTGAAGGTGGAAGCCACCAATGACTTCCTGCCATTGAGCCAAGGAGCCTCCGGAGAGTGTGTGAACTTCTGGAATGCAGTGAACAACCTCTGCACATCTGCTTTTCGTGCTGCCCAAGTCATGCCCTTGGCCTTTGCTTAAACATATTCATCCAGAAGTGAACCATCACAGCTGCTCCCTCGGGAAGCTGGGGGCTGAGCTCTCTAGTTCCACTCTGTCAGCATTTCTGGTCCGGGTACCTCCCCTCTGCCCCGGCACAGGCAATGTGCTTTTGGAAGCAGTGCTCCCTGGGTAGTGGGTGTGATTTGCCTCCTCTGGCCTAACATGATGAATGCTGAGAGGGGGTGGATACTAGGGGGTTAAACTCCCTGAACTTTACCTAGCCCAGGGGAAAACTTATTATTTAAAGTAAGCTTTAGACAGAATCTTTAGAAAGAGAAATGGTTAACTTTATGTACACAATTACTCCCCAACACATAGGCTCAACCTCATAGGCTGTGGATGACCTTGAGCAGGTGCTCAGTCACAATGGGTTTCTATCAGGATTGAGAGTTCAGCTCTCTCAACTCTCCAACTGGTTATTGGCACCATAGTCTCGTTTCTATTTTTGTATTTACTTTGTTTTGAGGGGGAAAAGACTCCCAATCCAACTATATTTTATTAGGAACTCCTTTGCTAAGTTTTACACAAGAAAAAGGCACAAACTGCTGTTCTGGATGAAGGAGAGGATCCGCATGAGGCCACAATGGTGTCGGAAGGACCCACAGCCACAGTGACTTAAATAAAATGACACCCATTCTGTCCTGCTGACTCTGACTCATAGTGACTCTGTGTAGGGATCCTGAAGTTGCTACCTTTACAGGAAGCAATAACCTCATCTTTCTCCTGTGGAATGACTAGTGGCTTTGAACCAGCGACCTTGCTCTTAATAGTCCAACACTATCCAGCATTACCACCTGGGCTCCTGAAAACTTAAATAAGACATAGAAAACAAACAACTTTGTCACAAAATTGTGACTGAAGACAGATCAATTCATGGCGTTTCAGGAGGGCCTGTGAGAGCATGAGCGGGACCTTCATTGGGATATGCACACTACCGTATATCGTTGAGTGTGGCCCGGGGAGTGGATGCAAGCACACTGCCTGAGGGACAAGCTTTCCACTGCCAGTCAGCAGTAAGAAAGAACTCAATGGTGGCTGAATCTGTGGCCCCTCAAAATGGATGTAGGGTCTCCACATAGACTCTCACTGTGAGCCACAGCCTATTGCTCAAAATTTAAGCTCAAATACGACTTAAACGTCAAACATTCTGTTTCCTTAAAATAGGGTACTGCCAGGAACAGCTAGAAGTCTGCATGACCTATCAGATCTCAACGCCGATCTCAAATCACTTCACATGATCCATTCTACCAGGCATGTCAAGGACAACTAGAGGTCTGCATGAGCGAGCCCAAATCGCCTCCTCACTTACCCATTCCAGAGGCTGTGCCTGTATAACCTATCGACTAACACATTCCCATATGCCGTGGTTATGAAACCAACCATCATGCTGGAATAAGGACCAATCACGATGCAAGGGTCAGGGTCAGTGGGAAAGCAAAATAGGGGCTGAGGGGAGCCAAGAGGGGTCGCTTCACTCAATCCCTAAACCTGATCTAATGTCACTAGACTGGGGTCTTCCTCACATCTCAAGGGCACCCGATTCATGATTGAAGTGAATTGTGCTTATTCAATCTTTGTTCTGCTTGCTGTTTTGCTGTGCTGCATCCTCTTCTTGCTTTTTTGTGCATGGCTCCCTCTGTTGTGGTGACAAATGGCTTGAGAGGGATTTGACATAGGGAGAAAGCCCACCCACATCAACTGTCACCAGAAGCAGACACTAAGTCCATTTCTCTCACCTCACAGAACTATGCACACCAGACACTGGTAGGGCTGTCTGGGAGGGGAACACTTAGTGCAGTGGTTCTCAACCTGTGGGTTGCGACACCTTTGGGAGTCATATGACCCTTTCACAGGGCTCACCCAATTCATAACTGTAGCAAAATTACAGTGATGAAGTAGCAAGAAAATCATTTAATGGTTGGGGGAGGGGGGCATCACCACAACAAGAGGACCTGTATTAGGAAGGTTGAGAACCACTGCCCGAGTGTGTTTAGGACTTTGCTGCCCTCAAGGTCATCAGACATTCCTGATGGCAGAGCCACTGCAGGAAGCCCTTCTGGGAAATGCCCTGAAGACAGGTCTCAACCAACTCCACCCTCACCCTCTGAGATCCTAATCATAGGATGCATGGAAATGCTCCCTGCCTCTTCGAAGGCTGTAAGTCCATGGGAGCAGAAAGCCTCCTCTTTCTCCCTTGGAGTGGTGGCTGGTGAGTTCAAACTGCTCACTTTCTGGCTAACATAACCCACAGACCAGCTCCCCCTGAGCTCAGTTTGGTTTGCCGCACAGCACACATTGTTTGGAACCTTCTGAAATAGCTATGCACATGTGCAGGTTGGGGGGATTTCGCACAAGATGCAGTTTTCCACCCTCTCTTGGCAAAAATAATTTTTGCAAAAGGCTTGTATTCTCTTCTGGATCTGAGTAGCAGCTACTCTCATGAAGTCATAGCACATACATTCATGCTACAGTCCTCCCAACTCCCTAATGTCTTACGCCGAGTCTGCTCCATGCTTTTCTGTGTCCTACATGGCAGCTGTAGGCACCCAAGGCATGGGCTCTGCAGCCTGGGTCCAAATCTCTCCTTCCCACTTCCTCACTGTGTGGTCCTAGGGTCATGACTTTAGAGTTGTATGAGCCCCTAATAAATTGTTTAAAAAAATGATCCTCAATTCTATCTGAATCCTTGCCATAGCTCCAAGTTGCCTTAATAAACACGAGCAAGAAAAGTACCTCTGGCAGCAGACCGCTCAGGTTCAAATCCAGGCTCTCTAACTTATTGACTATGCGACCTTGGGCAAACCTGGACCTCTCTGTGCTTCCAAAGATTCACTTTCCAAAAGGGAAGTCATAAGCCAACTTTTCTTATTCCTCACTGGGTTGCTTTGAAGATGAAATGAGACATCTGTCTAAAAATGCTTCTGACCATCCCTTGGTTCTCACAGCTCCACAAATGCTATGGATTATTGTTATAAGATTATGAATGATTTTTTTCCAAGGGTAGTGCAAAGATTAACATCAGTGCTACTTCTCTCTTGCAAAATATCAATCCAAATTTCTAAAGAGCAGGGTCTGAACGGATGCGCTGTTAACAGCATCTTGCTTTTCTCCCATCACTTGTCACAGTAAATCTGATAAGAAATGCTGGGCTAGGGCTGGCAGCCAAGCCCCTCACTGGCAGCATGCAGGACCTCAGGTTGTTGACAGGCCAAGGGGCATCACAATGGCAAGAGGAGACTCCACAAAGAGCCCCTGATTCCTCCCCCACGCCCTCCTTCCTCACGTTCAGGGTTAAACGTCAAAATACTATTTTTTTGTCACCTGGTGAAATAATGAGCCCCCATTCCCGTTGCCTTGGTATCATCAGAGCGCAACAGCCACGTGGGGTAATCGCTGTCTCCGTGTTAATGCTGCTCACTTCAAACATTTTCACAGGCCCTGGCGAAATGAAACCTGTGCTTTCTACCTAGGTGGAGTTTGAGGCGATTCAGCCCATTTGCTTCTGCTGAAGAGGCTACCTCAGAAAAACAGGAAATAAAAACATAGAGGGTGCCATTGACATTAGGTTTCTCATTCTCTTCCTTTCTTCCCTACCTTCCTTTCTTCTTCTTGCCCTTCTCTTTCTCTTTTCTTCCTTCCCTCCCTTTGCTCACGTGTTCCTGCCTGCCTTCACCTTCCATCTTCCCTCCCACACTCCTCCATTTCTTCTTCGCTCCTCTCTCCCCACCGCCACCTTTCTCCTTTCCTTCACTTCCTTTTCCCTTCAGCCTCCCAGTCTCCCTCCTTCACTCTCTCCCTTTGCTCCTTCCTTTCCCCACCTTGTTTTGATCCAGTGATTTGTACTCCTTTCTTCCTCTCATCCCACCCCTCCCCATTGCTGGAAAAACATCAGTTCCTTGTGGCGCTGGTTTCTTGGCGCCAGACCCTGTTCTTTGGGTGTTCACAAGTTTGCGTCCTGTGTGCAAACATAAGACAGACATATGATCAGGGTTGGACAGAAGATGGGATTTGACAGGTGTACTGCATCCCAAATCTCCAGGAGGCAAAGGTAAAGTCAGGCTCCTGCCTTTAAGGTTATGTCTCCCATTGTAACTGCATCCCACAGAGGCTCCTGCCTCCTGGCAACCTGAGGCCTGCTGCCTGCCTTCCTCTAGCTCCTGGGGAATTGGGGCAGCAGTGGCAAGAACAACAAAAATCCCCAGGAGTTGACAAGAAGGGAGGCTGCCTTGCTCGAGAGATGGCCCCCTCACCCACCTGCATGTTGTTGAGATGCAGGTTCTCATCCCTGTGGCTGGGCAAGAAACGCCCCCTCCCCAAACGCAGTGGCTTCAAACAAGGACCATCATCGTGTGGTTGCTGGGAGGCCACTGGGTGGTGCTTGGAGTCTCCCATGAGTTGGCAGTCACATGGGAGCTGGGGCAGGGGCCTCTGGTGAGTCCAGTGCCTACATGTGCACTCAGAGGGCTGGAAGCTGAAGCTGGGTGCTTAGCTGGGTTGTTGGTTGGAGTGTCTCCACGTGGCCTTTCCAGGCGGCTCAGGCTTCTTTCAGCATAGTGTCCGGGTGCTGAGAAGTGTCCTGAGAGGTAGCACGTGGAGGCTGGACATTCTAAGGGTGAGCACTCAAGAAGAAGTCTTTGAAGGGATTTTTCAGAAGCTGTGAAGCACTTTGTGGGAGGGAAGGGGGTTGCCCAAACTAGATGTCACAGTGTCATCTTCTCCATAATCTATTGGTCACAGAGGTCATGGAACATCCGAATTTAAGGGGAAAGGGCATAGACTCTACCTTCCTATAGGTAACCTGTCAAGGAATTTGGGGGTCACATACGAAGACTGGGAGACCCTGGGTGGCACAAATGGTTAAGGACTCAACGTATCAAGAGGTGGGCAGCTGCACCCCTCAGAAGAAATAACTAATGGCCTGCTTCTAGAAGCCCACAGGCTTGAGAATCCTGTGATGTGTAGTTTCTCCCTGGCACCCAGGGGGTCCTCGGGAACCAGAACCAACATAAGAGCAATGGGTTGGGTTTTTGTTGGTTTTGTTTGGGCTAATATTAAAACGACTAGTATGAAATTATATATGTATTGTGTTTAACTCTCAGGACTCTGATTATGCTGAAGTTGAACAAAACCGTCTGCCTCTTCTATGAACACCAGCCGATGGAGGCAAAGGGTGAGGGTCTAGAGGAAGAATGAATGTCCCATTCCCGTCCTTATGTTTCAGTTGTCCTTAAAGGGCACAGGGGACAAACCAGACGTCTTTGATATGATTTTAGCCTAATGATGTGCTAGTATGATGATGAGCAGCCTGAAAAGTGGTTTTAACTAATGTGATCCAATATTTGAAAAGTTGACGATTTCACATTGAATTTTATATTCTCAGCATCTCAGTTACAAACAGAAAATCAGGCCTTAAAATCCTTGCATTTCCCCAAGGCAACAACAGTCTGGAGCTAGAATTTGAATGTCCCCTGTGGATGAGCTGACACGTGCCTATTAACCACAGTCCCCAACCATCCCTATTGCCCCCAAAACAGAGGTTGGCTACAAGTATCCTTTATCTATATGGCTAAATAGGTTAGTTAGTTTGGATTGGGTTGCTAGTTTTTCCTGTTTTGTTTTGCTTACTTTTGATTTTTTGGGGGCTAGGAAATGGTGTGTATTTTGGTACCATGTCTTCCAAAGCGAGAAAACCAAACCCAGTAAGCCAAGAAGGTCAAACAGTCTAGATTAATGATGAAAGGAGGAGCCCTGTTGGTGAGGTAGATTATGATTTGGACTTCTAACTGCAACATCAGAAGTTCGAAACTCCCCCCACCCCCACTCCACAGGAGAAAGATGAGATTTTCTACTCCTGTAAAGATTTACAGCCTTGGAAACCCACAGGGGCAGTTCTATACTCTGTCCAAAGGGTTGCTATATGTCAGAATTGATTCCAGGGTAGTGAGGTTGTCTTGATTGATATAAATAATTTTTGGTGAGTATTGAAAAATCCAGTCAATATTATTTTTAATACACATCAAAGAAGGTCCACATTAATTGTTCCCACAACCCTGCCACATTCTTTCTTTATTCCCTTGCCTCCCACTCTCCTTTCTTCCTCCCTATGGTCTTTTATCTCATTCATTTTCTTTCAAGGGTTAGCCTAGGAGTGGGAAAGTCTGACTAATTCTTAACCAAAAGACTAAATTGGTTTTATTGTTGGTGTTATTACTTGGGTTAAATTTTTTTCTTTTCTCTTCTTCTATTGGTTTGCGTCATGTAACCCAGAAAATGGGGAAACATTTGGAACATCAAAACACTATCCTTTCTCAGTAGACTGCAAGCATTAAAGGCAACAGAGATAAATACTCCAATAATAACAATAACATACAAGGATAGCTAGAGAGATAAATAGATAGATAGAAAAACCACAAAATCTGAGCAGTTGTGGGAAGGGGAATGGGAATAGCCCCATGAATAAATATAGGTTTGCCAGAGAATAGTTCTATATACATATTAGCATATACTACAAATATGACCATGAATATAATAGTGCATCCAGGAGGCATAGTTAGGAAATGTCTTAGCTAGAACAAAACCCCTTGAGGGAGCGTGTCCTAAATATCGGGGATCAGGAACATAGCTCTGAGAGACCTCAAGATCAATTGGTACAAACTAGCTCACAAAGACAATGTTCTATATCCATCAGGGAAGTGACTGGGGTCTTCAAAAGCTAGTGAGTAGCAAACTAAAAGTCGGTTCTTGGTCTCACCCTATGTGTTGGACAGGGTTCTCTAGAGAGACAAAACCATATTGCTAGTAATTATATATAAATATATTTTTAAAGCTAGATATGCAATACAAGAAATGAACCACTAAATTAATTACAGATAGATAACACAAGAAACTAACAGTTAAATTATAAAACAGTGAGACACTAGCAGTCCTTTAAGGCTTGAGAGCCGCCAGTTGCCAGTCCCTTTCTGTAGAGAGAGCTGGGCTATATATACCCAGGCAGCAAACAGCAAGGCAAGTCACCAACTGTCACCAACTGTCGGTCCCCAGCTCCAGAGACGAACATTCCAATCCTGTGGGATTAAATGGACCTCAACTTACAGCGACAGAGTCCACAAGCTAGGCATCCCACAGGTAGTGTACCCCTTTAAATTGAGGCATAGAACAAGCAAGGCGAGGCTCACGAAGCCATTTATCCCTCTGTCCTTTGATTAATCCTACTTGTGTTTATCGGCCAGGCTGGCACAATAAACTATTGCACCCTGTCTGGAGCGAATAACATTGAAGAAGCTCAAGATGCCTGGCAACAATTAGTCCAAATCAGTAATGGACTATGCGTACCTCAGCCTCTATGATGCTAAGGTCAGAAGAACTAAATGGTGCCTGCCTATGACAAACAGCTGCTCTGAAAGGGATCATGGTACATGGTCCTAGATAGAGTGGGGAGTAATGTGTAAGAAAACTGAAAGTCATACTACTACTACGAATAGTAATAATAATAATGGTAAAAGATGAGGTTTATTGGTTAGATAGACTAGTGAGATCCCCACTACTATGGTCCTTCATCACCCTTCAGGTCTGGAACTGAATTCAACCCCCTGAAAAATAGACAGGTTTATAAAGTGAATCTTATGAGAAAAGATTGCAGCCCTCAGTATGGATTACAACTCAATGTCAAGAAGACACACATCCTCACAACTTGATCAATAGGTACCATGATAAATGGAGAAGTTTGTTGTTTTTTTTACTTGGTGTTATTTGTTGAAGTTGTCACGGATTTTTTGTCTTGATGAGGTCTATAATCAATGCTGTTGGAAGCTGCAATCATGAGATCAAATGACGCATTCCATATGGATACATTTGGTGCACAATACGTCTGTAGAGTGCTAAAAAGCAAGGATGTTACTTTGAGGACTAAGGTGCACCTTACCCAAGCCATAGTAATTTAAATTGCCTCATAAGTATGTGAAAGTCAGACATTGAATAAGGAAGGCTGAAGAAGAATTGATATGTCTGAATTGTGGTGCTGGTGAAGAATATTGAAAGTAACATGGACTGCCAAGGGAACAAACAGATCTGTCTTAGAAGAAGTATGGTCAGAGGGCTCCTTAAAGGCAAGGATGGTGAGACTTCCTCTCACATACTTTGGTCATGTTCTTAAGAGAGACTAGTCTCTGGAGAAGGACATCATGCCAGGTGAAGTAGAGGGACAGTGAAAGAGAGGAAGCCCCTTAAGGAGATGGATTGACAGTGACTGAAACAAGGGGCTCAAGCTTGGGAACAATTAGGAGAATTATTCAGGGCTAGGTAGTGTTTCTGTCTGTTTGGCATAGGGTCAATGTGGGTTGCAACTGGCTCAATGGCACCTGATAAGAACAACTACACCAAAATGTATCATAGCACTGAGGAGCACACATTCCTCAGAACCATCAACCATTCAAAAGCAAATAGGCAGTATTTGCCCAAGGCCAAATTCAAAAGGCAGGCAAGGTTAGGGGAGAAGGGTGAATGAAAACAGGAAGCAGAGTTTCAATGGCATGAGTGATATTACATTGCAGGAGATTGTCATCAATGTCACATAACAAAACGTGTATAAATTGTTACGTGCAAAGCTGATTTTCTCTGTAAACCTTAACCCACCTTACAATAAAAAGTTTCTTTTTTTAAAACAAAGACACCATCGTTCATATTATAGACACAGCCAAAGAAAGATCTCCTGGACAATCCTAAAAGGATCTCCCAAATGATTTGGGTAGTTAGCCCTCCCCAGGGAGTTCTACCCATTGAAACGCTGGGCGGTTATGGCTGCAATTATATTTCAGGCCAGAAGAGGCAGCAGAGGCCTGGTTGTTCAAATGCTACAAAACTACCAGACAATGGGCAAACAGTTTCTTTCCACGGACGACTAGCGGCTCTGTCATATCCATGTCTGGTGTTCAACACTTGGCGACAGAATCCAGCCCGCTGGGTTTGGGTGGGGTCTGTTTCTCACCCATGCTTGGCTTGGGATTGTTCTATGGCATCCACAAAGTGGAGTCCTTTCCTTTCTGATGTCCCGAGAAAGCTGTTTTCTCCTTTTTCTCTCTCTGGCCCTCTTCCCAAGAACCCTGGGGTTCACTCTGCTTTCCTCTGGTTGATGTTTCTCAGGCAGTTACTTGACCTCGGTTCATCTACTGCAGGTGACCATTAGCAAGTAACTGTACCGTCCTTGGATGGTATTGTTCATGAGCTAGGCTGCGAACTACGGGTTAAAGGTTTGAGTTCACCCAGAGGTGCCTTCCAAGAAGGGCCTGGTGCTATGCCTCTGGAAAAAAACCCACCCCAGCCATGGAAAATTCTAGGGACCGGACTTCTCTACCACACTTGGGCTCTCCATGAGTCCGAGTTGACTCAATGGCAATTGGTTGCTGGTATTCCTGTAAGTAGAAGACAACAATCTTTAAGCAGTCCCTCTTGGATTCATGGGAGGAGGATGGCTTCCTCTGAGAGAACTTCTCAGGGCTCCAAGGGCTCAATGATCTTACAAAAAATGAGAGAAATGATGAGCCTGATGACAGATGATATTGCTATGCAGGCCTCGTTTCAGGATGCTCAAGTTTCCAGGTCTTTCCCTGACTCACAGTGTAGCCCTGTGAGGTTCCAAATAGAAGGGCACCCTTGCTCCCAGGACCTGGAGCCTTGTAGCTGAGCAGAGCAGTCATGATGAGAAAGAGGACCCAAGGGGGAAGTCAGGGGGCTGCTTCACTTGTCTCAGTGTCAAGCAAACAAATGTTTTGGCAGGAAATTTCTCTTCAAGAGTGTTCTGATTTCTTGAAGGAAATATTTTTCTGAACCATTTCCTCAGGGGAAAACCACTCAACTACCTCGGGAAGGAAGATTTTTCTCCTTCCAAGCTTACCAGGCTGTGCTAACTCACAGAGGAGGTGTGACTAGCAGGCAATGAAACTGATTTCCAGACTCCTATGAAAATCAGCAAGTGCTCGGCTGCTAAGTGAAAGGTCGGCAGTTGGAAAACCCCAGCTGCTCTGCAGGAGAAAGTGGTGGCTGACTGTGTCTGACAAGATGACAGCTTTGGAAACCCAATGGGGCAGTTCTCCTCTGTGTTCTACAGTTGCTTTGAGTTGGAGTGGACTTGACAGTGATAGATCTGATCTTTTTCCCCATGAAAATCAACTTTCACGAATACATGTGCATTCATGGATGTCTGTGTCTGCTTTGGCATGCATGTGCACATATGTGCCTATTTGCACGTGGATGAATACGTCTGTGAATGTGGGCGTCTCTATTTACTTTGCCATGTGTGTGCACATGTCTGCCTTTGTCAGTATGCATGCGGGCTCAGGCAGCATAAAGAGATCACAGAGAAACTTGGAGAGAAAGAGAAAAGTAACCTATTTTCTCATGGGTCTCCCATACCTGACGGTCTACTGGCATCCACCGCCACGAAGACCAGAGGTCACTTCATGCCATGTGTCCAGCTGCACATTGCTGGTTGAGGTCAGTCACCAGGGAGGCAAGTGAGACTGGCCTCGCCAACCTACCACCCACCTGCAGGAGTGATTCCCACCATCTGTCCTGGAGCCCCTCCCACCTTACTCAGCCTCCCTAGACCTTGAGTGAAAGGCGTTTCCAACGTTTTTACATAAAGATTTCTGAGATTGACTGAAGAAATAATTTCATTTGACAAAACAAGAAGCTTTGAATTTAAAGATTTGAGGCAAGTGCCCTTCAGAGAGGGGCCACAGGACGGGGCCATGCTCCCTTCCGGTATGCACAGGGGTTGCTATGAGTTGGAACCAACTTGATGAGCACCTGCCAGCAACAACAACAACCAGAAGTTGTCCAAACTTCTGTGGCCTCAACTCGGAAATGAGAATATTATTATTGCCTCCTAGAAAGAACTCAAGGTATGTACAATTGGTTAATAGGCGTTTGGAAAGTGAGTACATTAAGTGGACTGATGACATTGATAAGGCAATAAGAAACTGAGAAGGCTTCACTAACAGGTGCTTTCACATCTGTAACCAGTAGATTCCTTCCTTCTTCATCTCTTGCCATCTTAATCAGCTCCCACACTTTCCAGGCAGCTTGAGGGATTAAATGTTCAGTCTGATCCTATTATAAGCCTCAGCCTCAGAATCAGAGGCTTTACCTGAGGTTTGAGGAGCTATACTGGGAATGAGGGAGAGTAACCTGTCTTTTCTATTGCTCTCCTATCGCTCCCTCTTCCCTAGCCCTTCCCTGTCTCTGGGCCTGCCTTTCCTCCCTAGAGCATTGGCTTCCGGGAGAAGGGGATGGAAACAATGAGCACAATGAGCACATTCCTGACCAGGCCTCTTACCATGCTATGTTCCAACCCTCTCTTGGAAGGGCCTCCACGAAGTCCTATTATGTCATCTCACAATAACTTGTTAGATACCACTGAGTGAGCTCCTGACTCATAGCAAAAGTACACACAAGAGATTGAAGCACCACCTGGTCCTGCACCGTCCTCACAATGGTCCTTGTGTGTGAGCCCATGGTTGCAGCAGTGTGGAGGAGATCCTGTCCAAGAAGGCTGCCAGTGGGTGGGAGGGGCTGCAGCTTTCAGAGACTTTGGAGGATGCCAAGGTGGATAGTTCACGGCGTATCATATGAGGTCAGCCAGCGGGCCTTGGGGCCCCTTCCCATTATCCATAGATATATGAAATAAATGGAGGCCCTCAGCAAGATGGGCTGCAGACACCTCCAGGACTCACTTGATCCTTGGCAAGCTCCCTTAGCCTTAGGACACCACCTGCTGGAACTGTGGCTTTGCTGCCTCTCCTGCCTCTCAACTTCCCTCCTAGAGGACTCCAGCCACCCTTCTCCTTCCAGATCCTTCCAGCAGGAGGCAGATATTGGTCTCTATGCTTTTGCATGTGGCCAGTTTTCTAGGGACAGATCAGCCTCTCCCAAGAATTTGGGTTCACCAGAGTGAGCGTGCCCACAAGTCTGCAGAGCGTACGGCCAGGCCTCTGAAGAGAGAACTGCTGGAAGATTTGCCCCTTTTCAAAAGCGCTAATTCCACAGTTGAGAGCTCGTCTCCTGGGGACTCAGCTTGAGTCTCAAGGAGCACATCCCCTTTGACACTGCTGGCAACTCGAGGTGCTGTGGGTCATTTTCTTGCCTTTGAGGAGTGCAAGGGAAATGCTACAATATGTCCCTTCACATGAACCACCAATCCTTATCTGGAGAACTCTCTGAGATGACAGGGATGAGAGGGAGATGTTCCTGGGGCACGCTTTCACCTGCACATCTCTCAGGTGAGTCAAACATTTGACCCCCAAAAGTTGAGTATGATGGTGAGAGTTCAGGCTGGGAGATAGAGTGTCTGGGTTCAAATCAAGAGACTGCACATCTCAACTCCCATGGTTCTCCTGCATAAAACCCAAGCCAAGCAGTTTATCACTTCCCGGCTGAGTATCCTACTGAGGCCAGCTAAACTCATTCTTTGCTGATGACAACGTTGCTTGTACCAAATGGCTTTGCCATGTAGCCCTTAGCAATGGCCAGAAGGGCTGCTCATCAAACCGCAGAGCAGGGCTTCTGGCGCACACGTTAAGAAGGGGGCTATTCACAACAAGGTCAGTAGTTCAGAACCCACTAGCTGTTTCTCTGGAGAAAAACTGTGGCTGTGTGCTTCCATAAAGATGCCCAGCCATGGAACCCCCCTGGAGAGGGCCATGATGAGCTGGAGTGAGCTCTACAGGAGTGGGATTTTTTACTGTGGATGTAATCCCACCTGGGCAGAGATTTTCTTTGTGACTTAAAGAGGCTGTACCTTACACCAATGACTTGGCTGATACAAAAGGATTCAATTCAACACTGAAGCAAACCAACTCCAAGGGAAGAAGGCAGCTGCCATGCAGAGAGCTCCAAGGACCACCAACCATGGAGGTCATTGAAGCCAAAACAAGAATACCGCCCACCAGCCCTCAGCCCCCAGGGATGGACAAAGAGAGCGTGCCCATCAAGCTGGTTCACTGGCATGATGCTGTCAGCCTCCGGTGCTGTGAGAACATTGACTTTGGTGTGTTAAAGGCACCCACTTGCGGTATGTTTGTGATGTCAGCGTGTGGAAACTATGGCAAGCCCCCCTCCCTGCCTCACAGCAGCAAAGCCTCGGCATTAAAACCCTGTGCCTTCTGTGGCGCTTGCCAGCTGTGAGAGGGCAGGAAATGCCCTTGGCTTTTCTGCTCCTTGTTGCGACCTCCCTCTGAGGCAGGGAGCAGAGGATTTGAGGTTGGAATCTGTTTTGTTTCATCACTACCCTTTGTCATCTCTCTGAACACTGTCATGTGCTCCTCACCAGTGCTTCGCCGTCTCTATCACCACGCCATGTGCTCTTTAAAACATGCACACACACACACACACACACACACACACACACCTAATGTTCACATTTTGAGGCACATTTGTCTTTAATTCACTAATAATAACAATAATTATTCAAAGCCACTTTACCATCTGAAAAGAAATCTCTATGCATACACTTAGATCATGGATGCCAACTGCCTTCTTAACAACATTTCCCAATGAAATATTCAGCAGCGATTATATTAAGCCTGAAGCTGTTCATCCAGTTTGTGTTAATCAAAACAAAAACAAGAGACGAAGGGATCCAAAAGGACATGTAAGATCATAGACTGAAAGTAGCCCCATCGAGCACCAAAGGCTTGTCCAGAAGGGCAGAGCCACAGGGTAAAGCTACATCTCTCTGGAGTTGCTGGCATTTAACTAGATGCAAAATGTCAGCGCAGGAAATGGCTTGCCCAATGCAAATACTAACAAGGGAGGCATGTGTTCCTGTGTAAATGGAGCTTTAGCCAATCCGGGCCTTCAGGATCCAGCTCCCATCGCAGCATCCACGGGAAGCACCAGGGGAATGTTCCGTTTGCTTATTTTCCCTCTCTTTGCTAAGAAGAAAAAGAGCCTTTGTGGCCTAGTGGCTACAAGTTGGGCTGCTAATTGCTATATCAGCAGTTTGAAACTACCAGCTGCTTTGTGGGAGAAAGATAAGGCATTCTGCTCCCATAAAGAGTTCGAGTCTCAGACACTCACAGGGGCAGTTCTACGCTGCCCTATAAGTTGGCTGTGAGTCAGCATGGATTCGATGGCAGTGAGTTTTCTAAGAGTAAGAAGTATCTAGGGGTGTAAACAGTTAATGAGCTCTGCTATTAAGGGAAAAGTTGTCATTCCCAACCCACTTAGAGGAGCAGTGAAAGAGAAGCCTGGCAATCTTCTTCAGAATCCTCGGCCATTGAAAAGTTTATAGAATGTATTGACCTAGGTTGTTAAATAGATCCAGGTATATGGTGGAGCATACAGGGACCAATGTCATAAAACGGGGTGGGGGTGGAAAAAAATCTCTGAGACAGATGCAAAAACTGTGAGGGAATGAGTTGTTGAGGCTGGGGGATCAGGACCATCGTCTCTGGGATTTTCAAAGTTCCTGAGCAATCAGGAAAGGGGCAAGAGTTGGTCTCTCCCCATCCAGAGGACAGCAGAAGAGGAGAACTGATTGGGCACAATGAATCAATGACTAGTGACTCAAGCAACGATCACCCTCCACCACTGGAGACCAGAAGAACTAGATGGTGCCTAGCTCTCACTATCGACTGCTATGAAAGAGATCACATTAGAAGGGCTTGATTAGAGTAGAAGGGAAATGTGGGGCAAAACTCAAAATCATGATTGTCGCGCGCCAGGTCTCGCCAGCAAGAAAAGACGCACCACAACAGGATTCTTCCACAAGCATTTAATTTTTCATAATGCGGTAAAAGACCCCGAAACCCCAAACTACTGCTGCTTATATATGCTCTATGGGGACGTGCTGTGCCCTGATTGGTGCATTTGCCAAAACCTCATGCATTGATTGGTGAGTTCGCCAGAACCTTCGTTTGCATACTCCAGGGTGGAGTTATGACTACGTCATCTCAGCATCGCGCATGCACTAAGTGGTTGTTTATCACTTAGTTGGACCACCGCCCTGACTGCCCGGCGCCATCTAGTAATGGCGGCGAGAGCTGCGGCTACCCACATCACGAGAGCTGTGGCTTCCCACATCTCGCGAGAGCTATGGCTTCCCACATCTCCTCCTTTCTTTTTTATTTTAAGCCTAATCCATCGATCAGTTCCAGAGCCTCCAGCAGCTCCAAAAGATCAAGATGGATATAAAGTCCATCGATCCATCCCGGAGCCTCCAGCAGCCCCAGGAGATCAAGATGGATATAAAAACCCAAATCTGGTCACCCTAATGTGTGCAATGAGCAAAGCTCCACATGGTGCAAGGGCTGACCAAGATCCAATTTCTGTCACTCTTCCCAGTGCAATGGGACAATTCCCTTGGGGTGCAGGAGCTGACAACTTATGGGGGTTAATTTTCTCTTAACAAAGAAAGCCAAAGATCATGGGAACCACCGCGCTCAATCGCTAAGAGCGCCTGCGTGATGATGACTTTGTCACGTTTTTGCTGGGCTTTAAGCTTGCAGAGCAACCATAGCAACAACACTCCTCCACAGCACATTATTGCAGCAAATGTAAACACCCCCACCCACTCTTTAAAGTAGGAAAAGGCAGTAGAAAGCCAAGAAGTAAAATCTCCAACAGTTATGGGTTTCATTCTTGTGCCATTAAGAGTCGTAATCTGCATCCAGAGTTGTTCTTGAAGTTCTTCCAGCTCAGCTGTCCATTGTCCTGTAAGATACTGGGATATATTCTTGCTGCTAAAAGAAGACTCATTCAAGAATTTTAAAGGTGTTATGCACAAATTAGGTGTTGAAGAAACACAACTTAATTGCACCATGCTCGTAAGAGTATCCACTTGGTGTTGTAATAAATCAACTCTCTGGTTCACTAACAGTAAACCAGACATTAATCGAGCATCCAACATATGGACTGTAGATAAAGCTTCTGATGTAGATTGCGTAATATTGCTAATGACATTTGCTGTCATTACTTGATTAGACATAGCCAATCCTGCTGTAACCGCTGCTGCAGCTGAGATAGTAATAGCTGTAATAATTGCTGCGGTAATGCCAAAATCTCTTTTATATCTATAAAGTGTAGCAATAGGAAAAGTATTGGGATCTGCTTCAACCGGTACAGGTATCATAGTGGGAATCTTTACTATCAAGGCAAATGCCTCAGAGCCATTCCAACATTCAGCAAGCCAACACTGACTGCTAAATCTATTACATGAAGCTTCCCAAAATGTATCATTTGCATGACTAAAGTTGAATGTTAACAGAAAGAAAAATGGGGGCTGGACACAAACAGGTGATGGCTGAAATTGCACTCTTGATATATTAACCATAGTATTTACTTTCAGCCTCTTTGTAGTGGTATTGTATACACCAGTGACATTGTATAAAGTATCATTAATTCCAAACATTTTTGCAAAAGGAGTTACTATCGTAGATGCTCCACGTTGATTATATACCATCCATTCATACCATGGCCAGGTATTATCAGGACCAGTGGTATTAGTATTACTATTCCATTTTGCTTTACCTAAAGTCGGAGTCATATCAAAACCTGGTATAATAGGGTTGCTCCGATAATTTGGAGACTGACATTGAGTAAAAGTAGGCAGAAAACTTTTTTCAGGTGAGCAACTAGGTAATATGACACGTCTGGTCACATTAGGTGGCACTACTGATCCATTAATGGGCCCAGAGGGCCTGGATCCTTCACGAATCACCATAAGTGTTGTTGTATTTACACGTTTTCCTTTCTCAGAGGTGCCACTTCCACCTGTAGCACCTTGTGCAACTTTCATAAGGGTGGATATAATATTATTAAATGTAGAGTCTCCAGAAGGATCCACCCAATTGACTAAAGATCCATTTCTTACAGATATACAAGGTGCACTAGTATTGATGGTGGTAAAACACAAACTATATGCCAATGTAAAATTGCTTGCATTATATACTTTAGGAGGCTCCCCTCTAGGCGTAATACATGGTATTCCCAAATCACATTGCGTTGATAAGGATAAGGGTAATATTGACGCATTCGAGTGTATGGGAATAGGTACAGGCCAAGTTTTAGCTATGGCCCATAAAAAAACTCCTTTAACTATTGGGGTCCATATTACCATCAGTATCAGCAACATTATTAGGTTGATCATCGTCTTCTTCATTCTTCCTGCTCGCACGATCTTCATCTTCCTTAATTAATCTCACCAGTCTCTCTGGCACCCAGATGGGGTTTTCTTCTTTCTGTGGAAAAACACAAATTGCTCCCCTGGACCTGATTAATATGGGGTCCGGGCCATACCATTTGTTGTCTAGGACATTTTTCCATCGGGCCATTTCCTTTGGTGGCTTTGGCCATTGTCCATGTCTGTCTGCAGCTGATTGGCCTTTCTCATCCAGATTTTAAAAAATTTCAGTTTCTCCCTATTGAGTAAGATGCTGGCAGTTGGTTTTTCATATATGTCCCTGATTTCATTGAGAATTTCCCTTCGATTCCTATTTTTTAGTATTTGTATCTAGAATGGCTGTTAGATATTATCAAATACCTTTTCTGAATCAATTGAAATGCTCATGTGGTTGTTTTTCTTTTTTATATGGTAGATCACATTCATTATTTTTCTCATTTCAAACCATCTTTGCATCCCTGGAACCAATCTCACCTGCTGTGGTTCTTTTGCTTAGCTTTTTGATAGATTGTTGGATTCTGTTGGCCAGGATTTTGAGATTTTGCCCCTATATTCATAAGGGATATTGGTTTACAGTTTTGTTTTGTTTGAAATATTTATTTCTGTTGACAAATAAATGAAATTTTGTCTTAAAGCATGGTGCAGCATGGGTAACAATGTTCACTCACGGTACTCACATGTGGGTGTATCTGCATGTGGGCGGACCCACCTAGAGACAGATAGAGGAGCGGTGTCTTGGTTCCTAAGAACATTGGTAACACAGAAAAATATGAGAAAAAAGACAAAAAGGATGGTAATAGAAATAAATTAATAAAAATATCTATTAAAGGCAACAAAAGAGAGACAATGGGAAGAAAACATAAAATTTAAATTTACAAGACATATTTTTGTTTTAAATTCTATACCATTGGCTAAATTAACTACACCATCAATAAAATTGCCTTATGCCCAAGGGGATGATTGATAATGTTCTCTAACAGAAAATAACAATTATATCTCTGAGGTGAACCAGAGCCAGATGAACCATAAATATGTGAATGGATTTTGCGCTTGCACTTAATTCTAGCCTCAATCTAAGTACAATTAGTTCTTATGAAATGGCCCTATTTGATGCTCGTCCTCATGAAGAAATCACTCAAGACATGAATGCTATAGGAAAGTGTAATGAAGAAACTAGATGGTGCCCACCTATCAGAAAAAAATAGCCTCTGGGGTCTTAAAAACTGGTCTTAAACAGCCATCTAAGTGAGGGATCAACTAAGTCCATGTGGAAGAAGCACACCAGCCTGTAAGGTCCTAGGATTTTAACTCATGAAATTCAAATCTGAAGGAGGGAATGATATCAGCTTCAATTATGAACACCTGGTTTTAAGGTTGTGGATAACATTTGCAAGCTCTGGGGAATCCTCTCTGACCAGAGCCATGGGATGTGAACAGCCCTGTTATCAGACAGATAGCATTGTAAAATTGGTTATTGCAGATGTATTTAAGTTAAAATTTATACATCTCCCTTTTGACTCATTTTAAATATATTCCAGTTCTTTTAACCTCTGCTTTCTTTTCTAGAGCTTTTTTTAATCTGTTTTCTTTGTTATTGTTGTTAGGCTTTTAAAAATACATTTTTCTGTATATGAAATCCAGGATAACTAAATCTATATAGACAATGGTTTTGGGAGCTATGGCAGGGGAGGTTGGGGGAAATAACATGAATACAATAAAGAAAAAATGTTCTAAAATTGATTGTGGTGATAATGATTATTACAATTTATCTTAATATAATTGAGCTATTGTATGGCATGTGAGTCATATGCCAATAAAAGTGTTTTTGTAAATGAATTAAAACAATTTTTCCAAGCTGTTCTCAGCCTGCTAATTGTTTCTGTCTTGGAAATTTCAACGACAATATGTTCCAGTGTTTTCTTTTGGGATCTGTGGTGTTTTGGGTTCTCTCTGCTTCCTGGAGAATTATTTTCTCCTCCTCTGTTCTGTTAAGGAAGTATTATTCCGGAATTTCTTATATGGATAGAATCCCACTTCATTCTTATGTTTTCTTCAGATTCTTTTGTTCTTTTAGCTGATTGTATCACTCATAAATTGGAGTTAAGAGATATGCCTTCAAACTCACCAATTCAGCTTTCCATTTCTTCAATTCTCTTACTCTGTTCTTCTAAATTGTTGCCTAATTCTCTTATCTTAATATTTTCTGCATTTCTTTTTAGAGGTTTTTGTTGAAGATATCTAGCTTTTCTATTCTGACCATTGTTCTCGCAAACTCTTTGTTGAAAGTACATGACAACATTTTTCTGAATTCAATTTATGATAGTTTCAGAGCCTGTTCTTTTTAAGAAAATTCCTTGAGATCTGAGTGTTGTTCATTTGTTAATCCTTCTTCTGATGAATCAGGAGTGACTGCTGCCACTGCAGCATCGTGGCCGGGTATTACGGTTGGGAGGGCTGCTAGATTTTGTGGGAGTCGATGACTTTGTTGAGTAGTGCCAGAAATGAATAATAGAAGAGGGACGGGAGAGGGAAAAAAGGCTTTGGGCAGTAAAAGGCTGTACTAAGAAAAGTTGGGAGGGGGAGGAACACTGTACTTGAGTGTATTCTTCCCTAAGGCCAAGAGCTTCTTAACATAGTCCGTCAAAGCACAGGCAATCTTCAGGAAAACCATCATGGTGCCAAGTTTGTCCTTGGGATAGCCTAGGCTGGTCCTTTGGGACCTATGCTCCGGGAACTGTGCAGGCCAGCTTGCTTGGAGAGCTGGAAGCCACATGGGACCTGCGTGCTTATTACACGTGAAGCTTTGGACCCTGCTCACAATGATAGTCTTTGAGGAGTGGAGCTGGGTTGCTGTAGCCAGCAGTGCAGAATGGAGCTACAGATGGGTAGCAGGAGACCACTGGGCGCCTCTTCAGTGGACCTGCTCTTTCCTTCCCTTCTCTGCTTGCTCCCACAGTCTCTGATATATGGAAGCCTCCTTTTACTTCACTTTCAAGCCATTGTCTGAGATCACAGGCCACCTGTCTTTTCTTAGGGCCTAGTCTATCCTGGTTGTTACATAAGGATCTACCTGTGTGTATGTGTTCAGTTGGACATGTTCTAGTCCCCTTTCTTTAATGTTTTTAAAAGTTTCTATAGAACTGGTGTCAGCACTTCTGAATTTTTTATGAAATATCCCAGTGAAGCCATCTTGCCATTGACTTTTCTTTTTATATATATTTTTGGTCTTTTTTGAAGGGGTGGAGCAGGGGGTTAATCACATTCTGAATTGCTTATTTCATAATTACTCTGCTTAAACCTATTTCTATTCATATTAGTTTAGGTATGTCGTATATTTTCAGGAATTTGTCCCATTCATCTGCACTTTCAAATCTGTTGCAGTTCTTTTCATAGTGTTATGATTCTTTATTCAATGAATATGTTGTGTTGTCTCCAGATTCATTTCTTTTGATTATTTACCCTTCCCCCCCCCCCCCCCAGTATATCCAGTAGTTTGTTTCAGTGATTCTTTTCAAAGAACCAACTTCTGGTTTGATTGATTTTTTTCTGTTGTTTAACTGTATTCTATTTCATTTCTTTCTCACTGGTATTTATTATTCATTTCAGCTAGTATCTTTGGCCTCTTGCTCTTCCTTTCCTTTTTGTTCAAGTTTTCATTTAAACAATTGATTTTCATCCATCTTTTTAAATATGGGCATGTATTGCTATGAATTTCCCTCTGAGAATGGTTTGCGCTGTGTCACAAAGGATTTGGTATGTTGTGCTTTCCTTTATATTTGATACCAAGTATATTTTTATTTCACTTTTAATTTCTTACATAGAGAAATTGTTTTCTAGTCGTACAACATTTAATTTTGGTATAATAATAATTATTCATTTTTATTCTTCCTGTGATTGATTTCTTACTTCATACCATTATGGTCAGAAAGTATGCTTTGTATGATTTTAATGTTTTAAAACTTGAGATTTGTGGCATAATCTGTAGTTGGTTCTGGAAAAATTATCCTGTGAAAATGTCTGCTGATGATGGATGGAGTGTTCTAAGTTAAATTGGCTTATGATTTTCTTTATGTTCTTAATGTCCTTATTGATTCACTTTTTAAATGTTCTGTCGAGAACTGAAATTGAAGGTTTCAAAACTACAAATATTAATAGCGGCACTGTAATTTTTTTCTTTGATATTAGTGTTTGTGTCATGTTTTTGGACAGGTTAGGTGAATATATGCTAATAATTGTTGAATCTTCTTGAAGTATTAGCCCTTTTATTATGTAATAGCCTTTATCAGTATGACCACACTCCTTTTTTTGGGTGCTGGTTGCACGGAACATTTTTTCCATCCTTTATTTTCAGTCAGTTTGTGTCCTAATGTGAATGTGTGTTTTGTGTAGGTAACAAAAGATGAATCATGTTTTTTATCCAGTCTATCACTCTGCCTTTTGTGTAAATATTTTGGCTATTTACATTTTCTTCATTCTTTTAGCTAATTGGGTTTTGAGTTTCTTTTATCTGGTTTCTCTTTTTATCAATTTTCCTGTTATTTTTTGTATTTAGCATCTTTTGTTATGAGCTTTAATTCCTCTTTACATATTCTCTTAGTGGTTACTACAAATATTATACTATACAACATGCAATTACAGTAACATTTAGCATGCAATCAACAATGAATGTGAAATATTAAGTATTCCTGGTTTACTGTTCCCTCTCCTTTTTCTGTTGGTGAACCTCCAGTGACAGTAATGTGCACCCTACATCCAGTAGTCGTAATATGTACTTATTTTCTGAGATCTCTGTCTGACTCCTTCCTCCCCCTTTGTGTACATTTGAGTGTTTGATTAATGTTCTTTCCTTTCCATTTAGAAAACTTCCTTAAGTACATGTAGGGCTGGTCTGGTATTGCCAAATTCCCAAGGCTTCTGGTTATTTGGGACTCTTCTTCCCTGTTTCAAAGAAATGCCTTGACTTAGTGCTTTTCTGTTGTTTCCTTTTTAATTAAAGTAGGGCGATGGCATCTATCGGTTGGCGTGTGTCACATATTGGTATAAGGAGCCCTGGTGGTGCAGATTGGTGTGATACTGCTAACCACAAGTCAGCAATTCACATCCATCTTTCTCTGTAGGGGAAAGATCAAGCTATTGCTCCCATAAACATGTACGCTCTCAGAACTCTAGGGTAAAAAAAGAAACCAAGAAACCATGGGGAGCAGTTTTACTCTTCCCATAGGGACACGAACAGTCAGAATCAACTTGAAGGCAGTGGGTTTTTACCTGTTGTTATGGAATTAAAGAATTTCCGATTTATTACCAAAGGTTTATAATTCATTACTGTGCTTAGATTTCTGGTGTTCAAATTGTGCCAGACAGGTCAACCTATCTGCTAAGTTTTTGCACTGCACCATCATTGTTTTGGTTGTTTTATTACGTGGTTCCTGAGATACTCCAGATTTACCTTGTACATTGCTGCCATTTACCCCAGAATCAGCCATTTCTCCAATGACTGCCGGTTCATTTGACAAGAGAATGATTCTTGAGGTCGATTAGGTTACCAGATGGGCTCATTGCTACAGGGATATCCTTGCTTGTTGGCTGAACTCAGTGTCTTACACTCATTCTACAGAAGGAGAAATAGCATGACCTTTCCCCCTGCGTAGCGCCCATTCTTTTCCAAATTTTAGCGTAAAGTTTCACTGTAATTTACAATGCATATTGCAAAGCACAACAACCATGCTTCTTCCCTTTGTCGCTGAATTTTCCTCCAATTTAGCTATCATTTTAACTTTCTTTCTCTTTCTCTCAGCTGGTAATCTTTGTTTTCTCGATGAGGCTGCCCTTGGCAAATATAAGATTTTAGTCAGATCGCTTTCAGTGGCAGTTTTTACTGCTATTGTGGACACTACAATGGATTTATCAAATGTTCTTTCTCTTTAAGCATCATTTCAGCTTTTTCTTTTTTTTTCCCAACTGTCCATCTTGATTTTCCTGGTGAGGCTGCCTTTGATAAAAGGAAATATAAGATGGTAACCCGCTATCTTTGGTTTGATACTTTTTTCTGCTGTGTATTTTGCTGGACACCATAATGGCTTTCTGTGGCCTCTGTAAGAAACCCAGAGTCCTTTGTTCTTAATGCTGTGATAGACCTGAGTGGACTTGCTACTTCACAAGACTTTCCCCAGATTCCTTATCACCTTCAACATCCACAGCCACCCACTTAAGCAAGTGATAACTTAAAAACAGTAGTCTGACTTCCATCCTTCCAGAGAGCCACCAAGCAGACGTGCTAAGGCCCTGCTGCTCCAGCTCAGGCTCCACACATCTCTACCAGTTGTAATGGACTATGCTCCTAGGTTTTGTGTTACTAAATCTCAAGACAGAGAGACTTCGACTCGTTGTATATCAGGCATCAGCTTTCTCACACTGCTGAGTGGTGTGGATGTGTCTAAAGGAGTCCTAGTGTTACTTAGTGGCTATGTTTGGGTGCTGTTAAAATCTAGGTCAGTCGTTCAAACCCATCAGCCAGTCTGTGGGAGCGAGATGAAGCCGTCTGTTCCTGTAAAGATTTTCCACCTCAAAAACCGAAAGAAGTAGTTCTCTGCCCTATATGGTCGTTGTGAGTCAGAATCAACTTGTTATCAGCAGTGGACATTTTCAGAATACCTATTTGGAATATAAGAAGAACCACACAAGAAGCAGGCCACCAGATAAATATGACTGTGGATGTTGCTTCCAAGATCCGTGCTGCCCAGTGGAAAGGGAAATGAGCTGCAAGTGCACACAGTTGACGCATCCCACTGCCGACTGCGAGGCTGGCAGTTTGAGTCCACCCACATTGAAAGGGATATTGAAAGAAAGACCTGGTGATCTACTTCTGAAAAATCACCATCGAAAACCCTGTGAAGCACAGTTCTACCCTGACACCCATGGGATTGGCAGTACTACTCAACCGGGTGCCTAGCAAGACACCATTCTTTGTGGGATTTTTCCTATTTTAATTACCATCCATTGCTTTTTATTTTTTTAATCATTTTACTGAGGGCTCGTACAACATTTATCACAATCCATACGTACATCCATTGTGTCAAGCACATTTGTACATTTCTTGCCATCATCATTCTCAAAATATTTCTTTCTGCTTGAGCCCTTGGTATCAGCTCCTCATTTTTCCCCTCCCTCCTAACCCTTCTCCCTCATGAATCCTTGATAAATTTATAAATTATTATTATTTTGCCATGTCTTACACTGTCCAGCATCTTCCTTCACGCACATTTCTGTTGTCTGTCCCCCAGGGGGTGGTTATATGTAGATCCTTGTGATCAGTTCCTGCTTTCGACCCCTCCGTCCCTCCACCCTCCCTGTTTCGCCGCTCTCACCACTGGTCCTGAGAGGGTCATCTGTCCTGGATTGCCTCTGTTTCCAGTTCCTGTGTGTACCAGTATACATCCTTTGGTCTAGCTGGATTTGTAAGGTAGAATTGGGATGATGATAGTGGGGAGGAGGAAGCATTGAAACTAGAGTAAAGTTGTATGTTTCATCATTGCTACACAGCACCTTGACTTGCTCATCTCCTCCCTGCGACCCTTCTGTGAGGGGATCTCCACTTGCCTACAGATGGGCTTTGGATCCCCACTCTGCACTGCCCCTCATTCACAGTGATAATAATATTTTTGTTCTTTGATGCCTGATACCTGAACCCATCAACATCTCATGATCACACAGGGTAGTGTGCTTCTTCCATGTGGGATTTATTGCTTCTCAGCTAAATGGCCTCTTTATTTTTAAGCCATTAAGACCCTAGGTGCTATATCTTTTGATAGCCAGGCACTACCAGCTTTCTTCACCACATTTGCTTACGCACCTGTGTTGTCTTCAGCGATCGTGTTGGGAAGGTGAGACTTATGGAATGCCAGTTTAATAGAACAAGTGTTCTTGCATTGAGGGAGTACTTGAGTAGAGGCCCAATGTCCATCAGCTACGTTAATACTATAAATATATGCACATAGATCGATTATTTCCCCATTGTCATATATAAATATGTTTGCATATGTACATGCCTGTATTTAGACCTCTATAAATATCCTTTGCCTTCTAGTTCTTTCCTCTATTTCCTTTTACTTTTATCTTGTCCCACTATCATGCTCAGCCTTCATTTGGGTTTCAGTAATTCCTCTCAGTTACATTACCCTTGAACAAGCCCTACCAGGCCTTTTACACCCTCCTCATCACTGATTTTGGATCACTTGTTATTCCATTGTCCCTGGGATTTATTAACACCACTTCCTTTCCCCCACCTCTCCCTCTACTATGTCCCCTGGAACCTTCGGTCCTGTTGTTTTCTCCTCCAGATTGTTTATCCAGACTCTTTTATCTAGACAGACCTGCAGAGATAATACTATGCACAAACCAAGACAGAGCAAAACAAAGCAACAAAAAAGAAAATAGTTCAAGGTCTATTGACATTTAGGAGTGTTTTCTGGTGGAGTCTGATGGAGTGCCACACCATGGCCCCAAAGTCTATTTTTGGTATTCCCTCGAGACGTCCTTGCTCTGCTCCCCTTGCTGTTCTGTTGCACGCCTTTAGTGTTTTGCCTCGGTGTGGTGGGGTCTGATCAGGCATAATTCCCTCACTGTGTATCCAGTGTTGTCCCCTATAGGGCTATGGGCCAGTGAGGGATGTCATGTCTCATAGTGGGGTTGACCATATGGCCCTCTCTAGCTATTGGCTGCTCTGAGCAGGGATATCATCTTCAAGTCTTGGTGGGCCAGGATGTGCTCCACTCTCTCTTCCTCCCCCCTCATTTGCTCCTGTGTGCTCTGATCAGACATGTCCCTCTCCCTGAGCTGTAGCTTCAGTGCTGCCCCTAAGGTAAATTCTTCAGGGGGCAGGGGTGGTTGTCCACATAGTTGGGATTGGGGCCTGTCTCTCAGACCCCTCTACTGGTTCCCTGCTTCATGCCAGTATGTTGCATTCACATCTTAGAGCACCGCTTTGTAGTCTGGTCCCTCTTTCCCTGAGAAGATATGAATAATACACTCCCCTTGGGGGAGTTAGTGCCCTGTTCCCCAACTACTCATTTGTTTTTGTTTTTTCTCTCTTTCCCCTTCCTTTTTAGTTGTCTACCATATGTATTCCTGGATTTGGTCTGGTCCCTGCCATACTCCCTGAACCTGAACCCAGGAATGTTTATATACAATAGTTTTTTCCCTAAGCCCGTTTTGCACTTTTTTTTTTTAAGCTTTCCTCATCAGACTCATATAGTACTTCTCATTTTCTGCTTGGCTTACTTCGCTTAGTATAATTTCCTCCAATTCTTTCCAATGTGCTTCATGCATTCATCACTACTTTTTTTCTTATTTTTTTAATCATTTTATTGGGGGCTCATAGAATTCTTATCACAATATGTTCTTGATCCATTGTGTCAAGAACATATGTACATTTGTTGCCATCATCATCCTCAAAACATTTGCCTTCTATTTGAGCCCTTAATATCTGCTGCTTATTTTCCCCCTCCCTCCCCACTGTCCCCTACCTCATGAACCCTTCATCATTAATAAATTATGATTATTTTGTCATATACTATACTGTCCGATGTCTCCCACCGCCTTCTTCTCAACTGTCCCTCCCCCAGGGAGGAGACTATATGTAGATTCTTGTAATCAGTTCCCCCTATCCACCCCACATTCTCTCCACCCTCCAGGCATCGCCACTCTCACCACTGGTCCTGAATGAGTCATCTGTCCTGGATTCCCTGTGTTTCCAGTTGCTATCTGTACCAATGTACATCCTCTGGTCTAGCCAGATTTGTAAGGTAGAATTGGGATCATGATAGTGGAGGAGAGGAAGTATTTAAGAACTAGAGGAAAGTTATATGTTTCATCGCTGCTACCCTGCACTCTGACTGGTTCATCTCTTCCCCACAACCCTTCACTAAGGGGTGTCCGATTGGCTACCAATGGGCTTTGAGTCTCCACTCTGCACTCACCCACATTTTCAATGATATGATCTTTTGTTCCTTGATGCTTGAAACCTGATCCCTTCGACAGCTCGTGGTCACACAGGCTGGTGTGTTTCTTCCATGTGGGCTTTATTGCTTTTGAGCTAGATGGCCACTTGTTTATCTTAGAACCTTTAAGAACACAGACGCTATATCTTTTGATAGCTGGGCACCATCACTTTTCTTCACTACATTTGCTTACACACACGTTTGTCTTCATTGATCGTATCAGGGAGGTGGGCACCCATTGATATGATTTTTAGTTCTTTCATGTCTGATAACCAGTCCCTTCTGCACCTTGTGGTCAGACAGGCTGTGTGCTTCTTCCATGTTGGCTTTGATACATCTCAGCTAGATGGCTGCTTGTTTATCTTCAACGCTTTAAGATCCCAGACGCTTTGATAGCCACGTACCATCAGCCTTCTTCACCACATTTGCTTATGCACACATTTTTCTTCAGCAATCATGTTGGGAATGTATGCATCCTGGAATGCCAATTTAATAGAACAAAGTGTTCTTGCATTGAGTAAGTGGAAGCCTAATTGTTTTATTAGGAGTTCACACAACTCTTATCACAATTCATACATACATCAGTTGTGTAGAGCACATTTGTACATTCATTGCCCTCATCATTCTCAAAACATTTCCTCTCCACTTAAGCCCTTGGCATCAGGTCCTCATTTTGTCCCCTCCATCCCTGCTTCCCCCTCCCTCATGAACCCTGGATAATTTATAAATTATTATTTTGTCATATCTTGCCTTGTCCGACATCTCCCTTCACCCACTTTTCTGTTGTCCACCCCCTAGTAACAAAGTCAAATGCAGATCCTTGAAATCGATTCCTCCTTTCCAACCTACTCTCCCTCTACGCTTCTAGTAGTGCCACTCTCACCACTGGACCTGAAGAGATCATCCACCCTGGATTCCCTATGTTTCTGGTTCCTATCTGCACCAGTGTACATCCTCTGGTCTAGCCAGACTTGCAAGGTAGAAATCAGATCATGATAGTGCAGGAGGATGAAGCATTTAGGAACTAGAGGAAAGTTGTATTTTTCATTGTTGCTACATCACACCTTGACTGGCTCGCCTCCTCCCCTACACCCCTCTGCAAGGGGATTCCGGTGACTGACAAATGGGCTTTGGATCTCCAATCTGCACCCCGCCCCCCTACCTCATTCACTATGGTAAGATTTTTTGTTCTGATGATGCCTGATACCTGATCCCTTCAACACCTTGTGATCGCACGGGATGGTGTGGTTCTTCCATGTGGGCTTTGTTGCTTCTGAGCTAAGTGGCTGCTTGTTTGCCTTTAAGACACCAGACGCTATACCTTTTGATATCCGGGCACCATCAGCTTTCTTTGCCACATTTGCTTATGCACCCATTTGTCTTCAGCGATCATATCATGGAGGCAAGCACAAAATGTTATGATTTTTTGTTCTTTGATGCCTGATAACTGATCCCTTTGGCACCTTGTGATCACACAAGCTGGTGTGCGTCTTCCATGTGGGCTTTGTTGCTTCAGAGCTAGATGACCACTTGTTTATCTTCAATCCTTTAAGACCCCAGACGTTATATCTTTTGATAGCCGGGCACCATCAGCTTTATTCACCACATTTGCTTATGCACCCGCTTTGTCTTCAGCAGTTGCGTTGAAAAGGTCAGCATCACAGAATGTCAATTTAATAGAAGAAAGTATTCTTGCATTAAGGGAGTACTTGAGTGGAGGCCCAATGTCCTTCTGCTACCTTAATACTAAACGTATAAATATATGCACATAGATCTATTTACCCATCCTCATATATAAATATATTTGCATATATACATGTCTTTATCTAAACCTCTATAAATGCCCTTTGTCTCCTAGCTCTTTCCTCTAATTCCCTTGACTTTCCTTCTGTCCCACTATCATGCTCAGTCCCGACCAGGGTTTCAGCAAATCCTCTTTGTTACATTACCCTTGATCATGCCCTACCAGGCCTCCCAGCCCCTCCTCACCACTGATTTAGATCACTTGTTCCCTTGTCCCTGGGTTTGTTAACACCACTACCTTTTCCCCCACCTCTCCTATGTCCCTCCTGAACTGTCGGTCCTGTTGTTTTATCCTCCAGATTGTTCATCCAGCCTATCTTATTTAGAAAGACCAGCGGAGATAATAACATGCACAAAAACAAGACATAAAAATACCAAGGAACAATATACAGCCAACCAACAACAATAAATCAATGACAAAAAAAACACAAGAAAGAAAAGTTTGTAGTTAGTTCAAGGATTGTGTGTTGGCCTTTAGGAGTGTTTTCCAGTTCAATCAATTGGGGTACCACACCCTAGCCCCAAAGTCCACCTTCATCATTCCCTGAGGACCTCGCCGTTCCATTCCCTTGCTATTCTGTTGCACCCCCTTAGTGTTTTGCCTCGGTGTGGCGGGATCAGATCAGGCGTAGTTCCCACACTGTGTCTCCAGTGTTGTCCCCGGTAGAGCTATGGGTCAGTGAGGGGCGTCATGTCTCATAGTGGGGCTGGCCATGTGGTCCTCTCTGTGGACTGGCTGCTCTAATCGGGATAATCGTCCTCAAGACCTGGTGGGCCAGGATGTGCTCCACTTTCTCCTCCTCCCCCTTCATCATCACCCATGTGCTCCCATCAGATATGTCCCTCTCCTGGAGCTGCAGATTCAATGCCGTCTTTTGAAATAAGTTCTTCTGGTGGGAGGGCCAGGCGTCCTCTTAGTATTTGTCATCACTGCTTTTTAGTGATGTGTAGTACTCCATTGTATGTATATACCACTGTTTTTTAATCCAATCATTTGTTGGTGGAAATTTGGGTTGTTTCCAACTCCTTGCATTCGGATTTGTACCCTTGTGGAACTGCTGTTCAGGTCCTTTGCCCACCTCCTCGGTGGGCAATTAGTTTTTTTTTCTCTTTGGAAACTAGCAGAGTATTGTAGATTTTAGTAATAAGGCCTTTGTCTGATGTGTCAGGCTAAAGATGTTTTCCCAGTCCGTGGGCTCTCTTATTTTCTCTTGGTGAATTATTTTGATGTACACAGATGTTTTATCTTCAGTGTATCCCACATGTCAATTTGTGACTCATGTGCATTTGTGTCCTTCCCTGTTTCTGCTATCCCATGTATTCCCAGTGCCAAAATTCTCAGATTGGTCCCAGTTCCCTTATTGATGGACCTAATAGTTTGGAGTTTTACCTCAAGGTCTGTGATTTACCTTGAGTTTATTCTTGTGCATGGAGTCAGATAAGGGTCATGCTTCATTTTTCTGCAGGTAGATATCCATTTTTTCCAACACCGCTTGTTAAAGAGGGTCCCTGCTTTTGATATTTTGGGGGCTTTATCAAAAGTGAGTTGTCTGTATCCTGATGATTTTATTTCTGGGTTTTCAGTTCTTTTCCAGTAGTCTAAGTATCTGTCATTATACCAATACCTCCCAGTTTTGACCATGATGGCATTATAATATGTGCTAAAGTCAGGTAAAGCAAGCCCTCCCACTGTGTCCTTCTTAGGGAGTCTCTGCTAATTCTGGGCTTCTTCCCTCTCCATATGAATTTGGTAATCAGTTTTTCCATTTCTTTCAAGAAAGATGAGGGTAATTCTCTCAGGATTGCATTAAAGTTATATAGTGCCTAGGAGAGAACTGACATCTTTACTATATTGAGTCTTCTGATCGACAAAAATGGGATATTCTCCCATTTGTTGAATCACTCTTGGTTTCTTGTAATAGTGTTCCATAGTTTTCCTCATATAAATCTTTTGTTCTTTTAGTCTGCTATTTCCCTAGATATTTTAATTTGTGCTTGGCTATTGTGATGGGTACCACCTTTTTGACCTCCTCTTCTGTTATTTTAGCTGATATGTATAGCAGTCCAGTGGACTTCTGTTTGTTGATCTTGTATCCTGCCACTCTGCCCCTTTTGGATCTTTTGGGATTTTCCATTTATAAAATCATGTCATCTACATATAACGATAGTTTTACCTCTTCCTTCCCCAGACGAATACCTTTGATGTCTCTCCTTTGCCTTATGCTGCGAGCTAAAACCTCCAGTACGATGTTAAATAAGAGTGGGGACAAGGGGCATCCTTGTCTGGACCCTTTTTCTGTGGAATTGTGTTCCTCTTTTCTGCATTGACTACCATGTTGGCTGTTGGTTCTTCATATATAGCTTGTATTGTCTTGAGGAATTGTCCTTCCATTCCTATCTCCTGATGTGTCTTAAAAAGGAATTGGTGTTGGATGTTGTCGAATGCTTTTTCCACATCTATCAATATTATCATGTGGTTCTTAGAGTTTTTCATGTCAATGTGGCACATGATACTAATGGTCTTTCGTATGTTGAACTATCCCTGGTATGAATCTTGCTTGGTCATGGTGAATTACCATATATACTCGTGTATAAGCTGAATTTTTCAGCACAAAAAATGTGCTGAAAACTGGGGTTTAACTTATACGAGGTGTAATATCTCACAGGTGATTGTCGTTCCTCCGCTGTTCATTCAAAGCCCCACTGATACTGCAGGGCTTTGAATGTTTGTTACTCACATCTAACCAATCAGAGCCATCCTATGACGTGGAAGGCTCCAATTTGCAGAAGCACCCATAGTGATTCACTTACGCTGGCAGCTGAACTGGTCAGGATGTGTCCGTGGCTGCGCTCCGTCTCTCCCCTCTGGTCTCTGTGTTAATTCACATCCTGCATTTCCCACCCTAGGCTTATACTCAAGTCATCCGTTTTTCTAGTTTCCCAGGTAATAACTAGGTACCTAGGCTTATACTCAGGTCGGCTTATATTCAAGTATATATGGTATTCGTTTTATATACATTTGTATTCTATTGGCAAGTATTTTGTTAACAATTTTTGCATCTGTGTTCATTAAGAATATTGGTCTGTAGTTCTCAATTCTTGTAGGATTCCTGCCCTGTTTGGGTATCATATTTATACTTGCTTCAAGAGGTTGCCGTCTTTTCTAGGTTCTGGAAGATTTTGTGTAGGATTGGTGTCATTTCTTCCCTAAATGCTTGGTAGAATTGTCCTGTGAAGCCATCTGGTCCAGGGAAATTGGGGTTGGTAATCCCTTGATATCCTTGTCTATTTCTTCTATTGCTATGGGTCTATTGACATTCTTGATGTTCCTCTGGGACATTCGAGGGAGGGATTGTTTTTCAAAATTTGACCATGTCTTCCAAGTTGTTGAATTCATTGGAGTACAGTCCTTCGTAATACTCTTTAATTATCATTTTGAATTCATTAGAGTCTGTTGTAATGTCCCCTCTTTCATCCCTCATTCTTGCTATTGAAATTTGTTCCCGTCTTTCTTTGGTTAGGTTTACCCACGATATGTTGATTCTGTTTATCTTTTCAAAGAACCAACTTTTAGCAGCATTAATTTTTTCCATAGTTTTCTTATTTTCCCTCTCCTAAATCTCAGCCCTGATTTTTATTATTTCTTTTCTTTTGCTATTAGCACGATTGTGCTGTTGACTCAGCCCTAGTTGCTGTAAATTTTGTGCCAGCATATCAATCATATGGCTTTCTTCCTTTCTCAGGTGTGCATGTATTGCTATGAAACTTCCTCTGATAACTGCCTTTGCTGTGTCCCATAAGTTTTGGTACGTCTTATTCTCATTCTCATTGGTTTCTAGAAATTTCCTAATTTCATCTATGATCTGAGCCAGTACACACTCCTTTTTCAGTAGAGAGTTATTCATCCTCCAATTGTTTGCCTTGTTTTATTCATCTTCATTTTGCTGATTTCCAGCCTTATGGCACAGTGGTCAGTGAGAGAAGTCTATATGATATCAATGTGCTTAAATTTATGCAGATTTGACTTATGCCCCAGCATGTGGTCTATCTTCGAATATGTGCTATGTGGGCTTGAAAAGAATGTGAAATATTTTGTATTTTCATGAAAAGCTCTGTAAATATATATCAGGTCAAATTGACTAATTGTAGTGTTTAGATCTCTGGCCTCCTTGTTGAGTTTCTTTCCCTGTGATATTTCTTTCTCAGAGAGTGGTGTATTGAAGTCACCTACTATAATTGTTGAGGCTGTGACTTCCTTTTTCATATTTTGAAGCATTTGTTTGACGTATTCAGCAGGTCTGTCATTTGGGGAATATGTTTACAATGCTTAGTGGTTCTTTGCCTACTGCTCCCTTGAGCATTATATAGTGTTCCTCATCTCTTTTTATGGTTTGCACTTTGAGGTCAGTTTTATCCAAGATTACGATTGCAACCCTTGGTTTTTTTTTAATTGCTGTTTCTTTGGTATGTTTTTCTCCAGCATTTGATTCTCAGCCTAGTTTTGTTTGTAGTCTTGACATGTGTCTCCTGTTGGCAGCAGATTGATTAGTTGTATTTCTAAACTAGTCTAAACTAGTCTGCTAGCCTCAGTCTTTTAATGCCTGAGTTTAGTTCATAGATATTCAGGGGTATTATTTCCATCCGTGGACTCTGTGATGTCATCTTACACCTTTTGTGTTGGGTGTTTTCCCACCTCCCTTTCTTTTTAATGTAGTGTGTGTGTGTGTGTGTGTTTCATTCTTGACTTCTTTTCACCCTTAATCCAATGCTATCTTGGGGGCTGTTTTCTCTTTGTTTCCCTCTGGGTGAGGTTGTTCTCTGTGGCAATCTCTTACTTATGCTTGGTGAGTGCTGTTCTTCTGCCTATACTGGATCGACAAGGATCCAGGCTGGGTTTCTTCTAATGTATTCTTTGAATTTTTCCTTCTCTAACAAGACAATTACTTCTTCATCTATCTTGATCAGTAATTTGGCTGTGTAGAGTATTCTTGGGTTTGCATTATTTTCCTTCAATTTTTGCAATGTTACTCAACAACTCTCTCCTCTTCTTCATAGTGTTCTCTGATACCCTGTTTCCCCGAAAATAAGACAGTGTCTTATATTAATTTTTGCTCCCAAAGATGCACTAGGTCTTATTTTCAGGGGATATCTTATTTTTCCATGGAGAAGAATGTGGTACACGTTTATTGTTTATTGTTTTATTAAAAGAGACCTCGTACTACCTGTCTGCTCTGACTGCGCTGCAGCCAATAGTAAGCTGCGTGGTGGTGCCCACCACTATGATCCAGAGTCCAGAGTTACGGTAGCTTCGGGGGTGCTGATTTTTGGGGAGGTCTTATTTTGGGGAGATGCCTTATATTTCAGCCCGAGGCAAAACTGTAAGTAGGTCTTATTTTGGGGGGATGTCTGACTTTTGGGGAAACATGATAGGTCTGAGCATATTCTTATTTGGGAAACTATGTGATTGCTTGTTTTTCCCTAGCTCTTCTCATGATTTTCTCCTTTTCCTCAAAGTTGGATAGTAAGTATGATGTGCCTTGATTTCTTCTTGGGTTTCAATCTGACTGGTGTTCTTTCAGCTTCCTGAATGGTTGCCAGGTTTTCATTCATTAAGCTCGGGAAGTTTTCCTCCAAGAATTTCCTCTCTGTTGCAGTTGACTTCTTTGTGGTGTCTTCCTCTGGTAATCCAATAATTCTAATGTTGTTCCACTTCATAGCATCAGACCTAGCTTTTAGGTTCTCTTCATCTTCACTAATGATCTTATTAGATTTTTGTTCGCATTTAAAGTCTCCTTGGCTGTCCTCTAGGTCACTGGTGCAATTATCTGCCTCCTCCAGTCGATTCTCGTGGTCTGCGTGTCTGCTACTAGTTTTTGTTATCTCTTCCCTGATCTCTTGTATTTCCCTTTGGTGTATGGACTTAATCTCCTCTTTCATTTCATCTTTTTTCTGTATTGTTTTTCTCATATCCTGTATTACAGCAAGAAGTATTCTGAAAAATTCTTTATGTGGCAGATAAATATCTGCTTCTTCTATGCATGTCGTTCGGTTCAGGACATCTCTGCCATTGAAGTTTGTTTCTCATGTTTTTTTGTTGAGGTCATTGGGCCTGATTGCTGTTTGTTTTAGAGGAGCCAGGTGCCATTTTTCAGGGAGTCAAAGAGCACTGGCTCTCTCTGGGAGACTCGTAGGAAAGCTTCTTCGAACTGCTACAGCTAATTTCACTATGGAATTAGCCAACCACTTTATCCTCCTGTGGCTTCACTCTTTCCCTAGTCAACAAGTTGGATGGGCCTCTCCGGAGATGCTGGTTGGGTTGTTGTGGATCCACGAGGATGGTGCTTTACTGGGTGATCTCACAAGAATCCATGATGGTGTGGCCCATGACGGCTTGGGTTGCCACAGGTGGCATGCAAAGGTGCCCGCTGCAACAGGAGTGTCACAGAAATCTGGTTGGTTGCCTGCTTTGGTATAGAGCACCGTGAATGGTGGGCGGAATTTCCCTGATCAGGTAGATCACTGCATAGGTTAGGCAGAGGTTCCCACTGCTCCGTGGAAAGCTGGTGAGTGTTTGATAAGCTTTCTTAGTCTGTGAGGCACTACAGCAGGCGGGAGGAAGCTCCCTCAGTAACGTGGGACCACAGAGGATGGATAGGAGCTCCCCAAGGCACACAGGCAGGATTTCCCCCAAAGAAGGGGTGCCGAATTTCTCCAGCCATGTCTTAAGCACTACAGAGGACCGGCAGGTGGGCTTTTCCAGGGAAGAAGTTGGGCAGGATATCCCCTGTTGGAGTGTGGGTGGGCTTTCCCAGCTTCCGGTTATGCTGCAGAGGGAGGAGCTCGCCCAGCAGGGTTGAGTGCAGGCATTAATGCCCTAGGCTAAGGGTAGTGGTCAGGATGTTGGCAGTGCTGTGTGAGAGAAAGGGGAAGAGAAAAAGAGATGGAAAAAAACAGCCCACTGAGACAGGGGGATAGGGGGGAATAGAGAGAAGAGAGGGAAACTGAAGCATCAATATAAATGAACCTGATCCTTGACCATGGGGCTGCAGGGGTTTAATCCCTGCCCTGAGATGGTGTCAAACTGTGGCTGTGTTGAGATAAAGCCCCTGTGTTGGCTACAAATGATCCTGGCTCCAGCCAAGACAGTGGCCGGGCCAAGGTAAGGTGACCAGATTTTAACATTGGTATAGCGGGACACCATTGATAAAACTCATATCCTGGTGAAATTGCCACATGGCAGCCGAAAACCGTACATACCCTCACTTGTTGTCCATTCTTTCCAAAAATTGGGACTTTTTAAAAACACCATAGACACGAGAAAAAATGTTTAAAAAGCGGTACGTCTGGTCACCTTAGGCTAAGGTCAAACCCTAGCTGGCCTCCATTGTGGTAAGCCAAAAGACCCAGCTCCTTAAAACCTATTGGATCTCTGCCTACTTATCTTTCTGATGCTCCTTCTGCGACCTGGCGGTGTGGAATTTCCCTCTTAGTGACTCTCCTGCACAGATTTCTGTGGAGTTCCTCTGCTATGTGTTACTCAGTCGCCATCTTCCTGGAAGTCTCTACCATCCATTTCTTAACAGATTTTTGTGAGAACTTTTTTTTCTCTCCCACTTAAAATTAATATACTTTTCCCCTCAAGAGACTGTAATTTACCTTTGTAAATTACAGAAAAAGGGCTTCAAAAATTCATGGAAAATTCCTTTACCTTTTAATCCTATTTCCATGAGCTATTTGTGACTCTCTCATACATGTTATTCCAGTTACTATGGCTCCATAAGAAATTATCGCCAACACTTAATGGCCTAAAATAGCAATTAAATATGCTCATAGATTTTATATTTTGTGGGAAGGAACTCAGACATAGCAAAACAAACATGTTTCTTCTCTGCCCTATGATGCCGGGGCCTCAGCTACACACCTTACTGGCTAGACCAGAAATGTCTGAAAGCTCGCTTACCATGTGGCTGCCTGATGGGCCAGTTTGGGCTTCTTCACAGTTCAATGTCTAGTGTCCCTCCAGAGTACGTTTCCTAAAGGAGAAACCAGGTAGAATCATACTCCTATAGTCCCTGGGAGCACTGCTGCCGTATTCATTAGGTCTGAAGAGTCCCAAGTCCCCCATCCCCAGGTGCACAAAAGGGAAAGTGACCACACACCTCACATTCCTTCACGAAGGGATCTAGGGTCCCTGAGTAAACCGCATGGAGTGCATAGCTGACCTCTGGCTACATCAAGGAGAAGAATCCTACGTAGCTCCATGAATCAAGGCCGATTGCCACAAAATAGAGATCAGGCATGCCTCCACCCTCCATCATTCTTTACCCTTTTCTGATAGTAACTGTTTCTTCCACAGCATTCTACTTTTGTGCTGTGTTCTATAATCCATTGCACTGGTCGCACAGAGCTCACAGGCAATACTCACAATTAAGGGAGCTTTTTAGAGAACTTAATGGGTTACTACAAGCCAAGATCAGAAAACACTAAGGATACACTCATTGGTCCACAGTATCATCTCGCCTCAATCAAGTCTTTCTCTAGTCCTTAGTCTCTGTGTTGCTCTTCAATTCTGTCTCGTGTCTCCTTGCCTCAGCCTCTGACTTTGTCTTGTTCTTTCAGTCTGTCCAGTAATTTCTGTTTCACAGCCTCTGGTTCCTCTTGTCTTTAGACAGAGATCTCATTTGTTCTCCACTGGTAGTTCTTTATCCCTTAAGTTCATGGGATTCCTCTCTGTTCCTGTTCTAAGATAACACATCCCTATGGCCAGGGAAGTGGCAACGAAAATGAACCAGTCCACTCTGTTTTGTGTTAGACATGCCCTATTTGCAAAGTCCCACCTAATCATCAATGGGAATCACAAAGACCTAGACAGAAGAGCCATGCCAAGAGACTTCACACCACGATAGTCCCACAGACAGGCGCTTCTTGCCTTCTTACCCTTAAATCTACAAGTGAGAGCTGTGTCTTGGGAGATTCGCCTCTAAACCCTGGCAACCAAGTGTGCTTTTTACAGTGCATTTCCTCAACTCCTGTGCAGACAGACCACTGCAGCCAGGTGCTGATTCAGGGCAGCCTCCCAGCATTGCCTGTCTGTCCTGCAGCCCCCACTCTATGTGCCTCATTGGGCCTCAGCCATCCATGTGGCCTTTCTGCTCTGCTGGGTGGCATTTTGTTTTAAGATGATGGCAACGCCTTGACAGTCAAAGCTGCAGAACCCTCTGGAGAAAGGACACCAGTGAGTTGCTTTTCTTGCCCACACCCCATCACTGTGGTGGACTTGCACACATTCCTGTTGAGTCAGATGTTGGTGATCTGCATTTCTCCTCCACATTCACTTCACTTAAAAAAAAATTTAGCCCCTGCTATGATTCTAGTGATAGAAGGCGATGTAGGATTTAAGAAAGCTGAATTATCCCTGTCATGTTTAACTCACTGCATAGTTGGAAACTTATAGTTTGAATGTTACATGTTTGCTGTCAGGAATTGAATTTCCTTTCCACTGGGCATCCTGCAGACCCTGCGGTGCTGCATTGCTCCTTGGGCCTTGCTGTGTAGCATGGGGATTGCAGGGCCATCTCTACTCTGCTTATGGGACCTGCAGGACCGCAATGATGAGTTGCAGGCTGCGCTGGAAGGCCTACAGACATGGATGCACAAGACACAGAGTAGCCCATCTAGTTTCCGGCCAGATGGATGCCTGCCCCCAGCAGATTGCTCCGAAGGTAGAGGATCTTCTTGGGGAAAGGGTGGAGTCCTTGTTCCAGCAAACTGGGCTATCTCTCAGACCTACCCGTAGTTTGTGTCATGGGCCACTTCCAAGCATCATAGGGTATATTGAGGCACAAACACCTGCCCCAGACACACTGGCACCACCCGGCTGAGTTCCTTGTAGCTGGGAATTTATGGAAGGGGATGGGGGCTTTATCAACTGTAATGAAATGGCAGCAGTTATGTGATCTCACAATGACCTCATGAGAGGCATGTCCATCACTCGTAGATGTTCCAAAGCCACCTCCAGAGTTGTGATTAAGATGAAGGGACTTGGTGGTGAGGTTTCAGCATAGGCTAGAGACAGAGAGAGTGAGGGTATGTGACAGTAAATAAAGGAGCTATATTTCCTTTGCCCAGGTCACAGACCAGTCCCTATACAGATTGTCCTCTGAGCTGTAAGCTGGTTGATGTGAAAACTCTTTTAATAAAAGAGATAAATTATATCTAAAACATATTAATGACTCCCTGATGTTCAGAGAGAGCTTGAGATTTGTCCCCTTGAGTGTCAGAATTCGTCAGAATAGACCTGTGCCAGCGGCGCCTGCGCAGGACACAGGTCAAGCACTGGAAGCAGTTGGGACCTGTGTGCATAGGCGTGCATATCTGCTTAAAAGTAGATATCTCTGGCTTCAGGATCCTCTTAGTGCTGAGGTTTATGACAAATTCCACCTACAGTGTAGACTGTGTTTGATTAATCTCAGCTCCTTCAAAAGACAAGAACAAGGAGGTAACACAGCTGCCCTAGAGTTTTGTCATAGTCCTGTATAGCCAGGGGCTGGTTCTTGGATCAGTGCCCCCAACTGTGCATCAGCAGACACCGTGGCAAGTCTCTCAGCCCTGCTGCCAAAGCTCTGATACACAGTGGTTTTGTGTGCTAAGTTTTGGCCACTCCCTCACCCCAGGGAGATCTGTGGACACTGACAGGCCACTCCCTCACCCCAGGGAGATCTGTGGACACTGACAGGCCACTCCCTCACCCCAGGGAGATCTGTGGACACTGACCTGTGGATCTTTGGCAGTCGAGCATTTTGCATCCTCCTCCCTCCCAGTTTTGTAGTGCTCTAAAGCTATTTATTTCATAAAATGTAAATGAATTATAGCTAAAAGAGCCAACCTGGGAACCTTAAGTTTTCTCTGAATGTGGGTACAGCGTCTTTGGACCCCAACATAACCTGCTCACCTGCAAATGGCAGATTGGTGTCTTGAAATCCTGTGAGTCAACAGCCAAAGGCCATTAGACTCATTTGGGAAATGTGGGATGGAGCCTGACACAGCCAGCTGCACCACATCCAGAGATGCCAAGGGTGCTGTGACATCCATTTAAGGCATCCTACGTATTCTTCCACACAACAGACAGGTCAGCCATCCCCAGGGAAATGGACACTGTGTCCCCTCAACTACACAGAATTTATGGCCCTCAGCACGAACCACTGACCCAAAACCTGGGAGACAAGGCCCTGAAGTCTTGGGTCTGCTCGAGACTGGGGACTGCGGCACCAGATCACAGACCTAGGCTTCATGCCATCGCTAATGAAACCTAGCAGTTTCACAATGTGGCCTTTTTATGTACTGTCCTCCCATCCCTCTGATGGAAACCATTTTAGAAGCAGCACCAAGGCTCAGTTGACCCTTCCGATGTTTGTCTGCTGCTGAGAGAATAGTAAGAAGCTGGGTTGCAGTAAGCCTAGTGATGTGGACTGTCCAGCCTCACGGACCTCCTGTCAGCCCAGGTGACTGCGCAAGTTGACAGTTCTCAGTTTCCAAGGCAAAGTAATTCTTTCCAGAGGTTCTCATTCAGGTTTTTGTCTTGTCCCTTATGTCAAAGTTTGTCACCATTTTCAGGGTGACAATGAGAGTAGAGGATGACTTTGCCACGTCCCATCCTTGACACTGCAAAATGAAGACGGAGTCATGGCATAAATGCAATTCTGAGTCTCAGACCAGCTCTCTTCCAAGCCCTAGCAACACACGTAGTTCAAAGATGTGCCTTGTGTGCCTGGTGTGCGGAGTGGTGATTCAGGTCGGAAAGCGAGTCCTTGCAGTGCTCTCAAGCACCATTCCTCATTCCACACGTATGGAATGTGCCTGACTGCTTTATTTATTCATTTATTATTATTATTATTATTATTATTATTATTATTATTGTATTTTAAAATCATTTTGTTGGGAGATCTTACAAGTATAACATTCCATAGTTAAATCACATCAAACAGTGTTGTACAGTTGCTACCACAATCCGTTTCAAAACATTTTCTTTTTCTTGAACTCCTTGATATCTGCTCCCCATTTATTCCCTCCTTTGCCCACCATACCCCGCCCCAGGAAACCTTACTTTATTTTTTTCCATATCTTGCACATCCAATATATCCACTCACATACAATTCTGTTGTTCAATCCCATTGAGTGGGGTTATTCAGTCATCAGTGCTCTCAGCTCCCTGTTATCTCCTCCCCCCTTCCCGTACCCTCAGGGAACCGTTACTCCATTTATTGTTTCTGAAGGGTTATCTATCTTAGCTTTCATGTATCAAATGATATTAAATATACGATGAACCTACATCAAATCTGATATGATTAAAGAGGCAAAACAAATAAAAACCATAATCATAAGGGGAGGGAATATTAAGGAACTAGAGGATAATTATGTAGTTCATCAGTGCTATACCACACCCTGGATTTATCATCCCTTCCTGTGTCCCTTCTGAGCGTGACTGTCCAATTACCAGAGGGGCTGTGATTTCTGGGTCTCTACTACATCCATGCCCCTTCACATCAATTTGGTTGCTTATCTTTTGAACTTCTGATACCATTTCTCCTCAACACCTCATGATCACACAGGCTGGTGTGCTTCCTTGTGGGCTGTTTCTTACCTGCTAGTTGGGCACTTATTTAACTGCAAAGCATCTAAGACCCCATATGCTATTAATAACCAGGCACCATCAGCTTTTTTCAACCACATTTGCTTATGCACCCATTTTGGCTTCAGCAATCATCTGACCAGTTTATCGAGCAACACACAGACTTACTGCCATCAAGTTGATGCCAACTCATAATGACCCTATAGGACATGGGAGACCTGCCCCTGTGGGTTTCTGAGACTGTAACTCTTGATGGTGGTTTCAAACTGCTGACATTTCAGATCACAGTCCAATGCATAAACACCATGCCACCAGAGCTCCTACATATCTTGAAACCCAGCATTATTTGTGTGATATAATAATGTGGAGGAGGAGGAGGCCAATTTGAAGTCTTTAGCTAATAAACAGGCCATGAGGTGTGTCTGGCCACCTTCACACACAGTGAGGCTCATTCCCAGGCATCACACTGCCCAGAGGCATGTGTCACCAGGTCACCCCACTTCTTCCATCTCCCTACCTCCTCTATGATCCTGGCATCACCAGGGAATAAACTTGAAGTGAAGTACAAGGGGGCCTTACATTCATGGACAATTCCATTATCTTTTTCTTCCGTGTTCTGGAGGTTTTTTGAAGTCCCTTCACACGATATCACTGCCACTTTGTAGGAACTTGAAGGGTGTGATGGGCTGCAGGAGCCTCCTGAGCAATCTGTTCTGGTGAAAGTGTGAAATGGTTCTAAATGAGTGTTTCCTAACGTGGGCAATGCTGCCCCCTGGGGGGCACTGGAATAATCCGTGGGAGCTGCCAAAGCAAATAACCTACACCCTATCCTGGATTAGGGATGGGCTATTGTATAAAAGTTAATTGCCAGAGGGTTGCTGGGTAACTATTTTTCTGAAAATTGGACAGCTGACCAAATAAGTTTGAGATCCTTTATTCTACATGGATACAACATAGCAGATCACCAGTGATGCGTGCTGTTGTACGCCAGTGTGGCAGGACTCCACCATCACTGCCTTTCCCTTGAAAAAGCACATGTAGAATCTGTGCTTTGTTGTCCCTTGGGAATAGGAAAGCTGTAAGAAACCTGTAATGTCCTCACTGAGCTAAGCTGAGATTTCCTCTTCTTCGCAGGCTTTTTCACATGCGTTACAGCTCCTACTCCAGTGAGCCTCGAAACGGAACTCATGATGGAGCAGGTGAAAGAACGTTACCAAGACGTCAAGAGCCAGCTGGAGACAAAGGTAGGTGTGAGGGGTGCCCGAGGGGGCGCCTGGGGCTTCCTTTTGTGCACAGAGAGCCGTGCTTAGTGCTGACCCTTCTCCAGGCAGCTGCCTTGGATTTCTCTGGTTGGTGAGCGGGGGCACTAAGAAGACAGTTTGAGGGAAATACAAGCAGAAATGACTGTCAGTGCCTGGCCCAAAGTCGCTGGGGGCTGGCATGCTGAGTGCAGCCCTGCCAACTGCTGTGCGGGAATTCACACCACCTACCTCATTCTTAGCATAACTTATCCTTGGCTTTGCCTCTCTTGGGATGCTGCATAGTTTCTCAGCCAGGATTACCCTGGCTCACAAGGTCTTCTCAGATGAAGTTAGCTCCTGCCTCTCCTTAGATGGTGACTAAGAGAATGTCCGCACACAGTTTCCATGTGCCGCGTTCTTTCTACTTTCAGGACTCAGAGAGCCAGCCACCCTGTTTCCACCGGGACCTCTGAGCTCCTGGGTGCAAGTTACTTACCTAAACGGAGCTTGCCAGCCAACGGCCAGACAATATCTTCTCCCACGGGAGGTTATCCAACTGGTCCAGACAAGGCTGTGCCTACATCTTGAGCACTGAGTCTTGGGGATGTCACCGCTGCCTTTTCATCCCTGACTTCTGCAGGCCTCAGCTCCTTGGCATGCCTGACAACCTTGCTGTTTCCATGTCATATTGTCAGGGGCTAATGTTTCTCTTTCCAGGTAAACTACAAGCAGGAAATTGAACTAATGAAGAAAAACTTTGAGAAGGAGAAAAGGGAAATGGAGCTTATGTTCAAAAGTGAAGTCAGCATGCTAGAGAGCCAGAGAGCAGACCTGGAGGCGCTCCATGCACAGTCTCAGGATGCCCTTTGCAGCCTGCAGGGGCAGCTGTGGGAGATAAGGAGTGGGGGCCCACATTGCCCCAAGGAGTTGGCCACCTTAGCTCAGTGGCCAGACGAGAAGCTACGCCTGAGACACCAGCACGGACTACCACAAATCAGGTCTGCTGCCCTGTTTTCTTCTGGGTCCTCCTTCAGTCTGAAGTTCTTCCCAAAAACCCACATAAGATATTTAATTCAGGAAATGACTCAACTGCAGTGCATGCTAAGTGGGTAGTTTTTCTCTGGCCACAGAGAGGAAGGTAGGAAAAAATAGGGCTTTGTATGAGTTGTTTTAACTTAAATTAGAAATATATATATTAAAACTTAAGTTATGAAGTAATTTAGTTTGTAGACTACTTTTAACACATTCATATTTATTTTCTGCCTCAGACTTCTCTGTAGCAAAGGAACAAAGTAGCAAAGCATCTTCCTTATTTAATGTCATGTTCTAATTTTCCAGTGCACGCGGTAGCATGTGGGCAAATGGAGAAAAAGGCTAAAAGCTCCTTTGCAATAGGGAGGCCAGTTATCTGCGAAGGTAGCTTTTCAAAGCTGTCCTAAGCGAAAGGAGCCCTGCTGGGGCTTTGGGTTAGCATCAGGCTGCTAACTACAAGATTGGTGATTCCAACCTCCCAACTGCTTTGTGAGAGAAAAACAGACTTGCTCCTCCAAGAAGAGGGACCATCTGAGAGCCTCGGCAGCAGTTTGCTCCATCCTGCAGAGCATAGGAGTTAGAATCGGTTTCATGGCAGCGAGTTGCTGTGTCATCACAAAGAAAAGCAATGAAAGATTTCTTTGGAAAACTGAGCGTATCAAGTAGGTTTCACTTAGTGGAATGATAACTGGTTGCTGCCAGCCCATGCCTATTTATCATGACCTCACTCTCCCACAGAGAATCTTGGCCCTTGCCAACTTGGACACCAAGCGGGCTAGAGCCCTGCTGACCAGACCTGCAAAGCCTCCTTGGGAAGCATTCTTAGCTGGGAACATGGCTCGGGTTAGAAGTGGCACTACGATGACCACAGTGGACCAAGCCATCTCCCGTGTCCTGTGACCTGGGGAGGTTGATGATCCCAGAGCCAGTCTGCCTTTCTGTCATGGTGCAAGGAAATTGAGGCAGCTTGAGTATGGGCGGTAAAGAAAATCCTGGACTACTGAATTGTACCCTCTTCTGTACCCTGCCTTTCTGTTCCCCAAAAGATGACCACACAGTGGCCTCAGACCTGGGCGTTGCAATAACACATACTGCCCGCTAGGATGATCCAGAGCTTCCTCCTGAGAATTTTGCTTCATAGTATCTGAACCTGTGAACTGTCTGGTAAAGGGCGGGCTACTGTCCAGAACACCTTATAGACCATTGCCACTATTCCCAAGCCCTCTCAGGCTCTAAGAAGCAGCAAAGGGACATGTCTGGTCCCAGGAGTTTCCTTAACTGGCTGGAAGGCTGCTCCCACCCCCATTCCCACCCCATGTCATGATTGTGAGTCGAGCCATATTGCATGACTCTGATGAGCTGAGTTACTCTTGTTCTCCCAGGCTGACTGCTCTCAGCTGGGCCTCACTCCACCGCAGTGTTATTTTCCTGGGGCTTCTAAAGGCCTCTTTCCTAGATGTTTAAAATACTTTTTAGAGTAATTTCGACTAAAGGTACTTTTTTTTTTCACTAAACTTTAGGCCAGTACTGCCCAATACAGCTTTCTGTAGTGATAGACATATCTTGTGTTTGCCTGCCCATTACAGGAGCCACTGGCCACATGGGGTCACTGAAAGTGACTGATGTGACCAAGAATCTGAGCTTTGATTTTATTCCATTTTAATCCGTCTAAATGTAAATTTAGTCCCATTTGACAAGTCGTGTCTGCTGCATTATCAACTAGATCCTGTGCATGCACTCTCTGAGCGCAGCTGGCACGAGTAGCGAGGAGTTGTGCACTTAGAACGTGCGCTTGGGCAGGCCTTTCTAACCCTGTGATACATGTGACATTCGTGTTTCTGAGCCAGGTCCATGTGAAAGTTTCTGTAGAAAGGGGGCAAAGGCTGAACTGAGCCAGAAACTCCTGTGGATGGAAGCAGCGCACTTGTTACAGCAATGGGACTGTAAAAAGAAAAAGATGCTTCAGAGGCAACTGCAGCTAGTGACAGACATGGGAGCCCAGCTGGACTTGGACAAGGGATAGAGAAGAGAGGCAGAAGGAGATGCTAGCCCAGTGCAAGAAGCAGCAACGCAAGTTGGGTGGGGGGTGGAGGGTGGAGGGTGGCAGGGAGGGCTGATGAGTAAAGAGCAAGCTAAAATTTGCAAAGTGTTTGCACTTGAAAAGTTAGAAACCACATATAGGAAGCAATTAAAAGGGCTTTCCCTGGAGGCAGAGGGGCTGAAAGCCTTCTTGAAGGAGGGAAAGGCAACTGCCTCCAGGCCTGCTGAGGTCCACAGAAGTCAGAAAGGAGACGGGACCAGCAGGGTCAGAACGTGGAGAGGCTGAGTTCCTGCGTATGCCAGGGAGGCATCTCACTGCAGATCCTGTCCAGAGCCCGGTCCCGAGAGCAGCCCCACAGCCCAGAGGACCCTCTGCATAGCTCACTATCAGGGCCATCCCATCTTGGTGAATGATATAGAGGTGGCTCCTGCTCCTTTAGAGACATGGGTGATCTATGCTATCCCCTAGAGGGGCAAGGCCCATGTTCCTGGAGAAACCCGTACCTTTGGCTAGCAGCCTTGCTGGTCAGAAGCAAAGATCATCTGAGCAGCAGGAGTCCAAAGCCACAGAGGAGCCCTTACTGGACATGGCTGGACACAAGCTGCCCCTCTAGGAGCCTCTGTGTCTTGGAAGGTGAGCATGGGGTAGGGACCACTAGGACAGGACAGCAGAAATTAGAAGATGCTGTACCGATAACAGAAGGTAGAAACTGTGCTGGAGAGAGAAAAGAATGACATGAAAACCAGGCTCCTACAGCTGGAAGATAAGCTTCTGGCTAGGGAGAAAGAAGCAGACTCGAGAGAGAATAACAGGTTTGCCCTCTATCCATTCTTAAACAAGTGGAACTGAGTCATCTCAGTCCCTGATGACTTGATTGCATAACCCCCTTTCCTCCTAGCAGGCTGGTAGACTCGGCACCAGGAGAATACCACGTAGCCCAGGTGTGCCCAAGCTTACAAGCCCAGTCTGGCCTGTACTCGGGCCGTGGTGTTGCTAGGTGCTGTGTGAGTGCGAAAAGAGAAATTTTCCATACAGAAACCCCCAGAACTTCACCAAGAGGACTGCTGTGGCTTAGACTCAGGTTTTCACTATCTCTGTCGGCAGGAAATCTGTGCTTGTCTCACGGGGCCCACGAAAGACTGCCCTGAACCCCATTTCATTCCTTTGGGGTCTCTGAAGGTCTCTGCCTGCCAGCTCCAAGCACCTTCCTTTAGTCCCACTGTGTGTATTTATTGAAAGTGTCCTTGGCGCAGATCTACTGCTTCGTGAATTCTGTGAGAGCCCCAAGAACTGACTGGGACACTCGGATGTTGGCCGCAGAAGCCAATGCCTTCTAGAGAAAGCTGAGCTGAGAGGGAGTTCTTAATTCCACCAGCTGGGCAGGCTGCTTGAAAGGCCACAGGTGGAACTGGCCTTCTCGCTTGAGGACTTTGGCTGGCAAATGCTCTATCTCAAAAGCCTGGGATATAGGAAGGCCTTTCCCAATATTTTCCATAGATGGACCCATGTCCCTGAGTGGCTTAAAACAACACAGATTTAATATCTTACAGTTCTAGACGCTACAGGTCAGAAATAGGTTAAAATTTAGCTAATTTCTTGACAGCTTAGTTGCATGTTAGCTAGAACTGAGTGCTAAATTGTACTCTAATCGAGGAGTCATCAGGGTTGTGCCCCTTCCAAGGGGTTCTAAGGAGAACCCATGTACTTACTTTTTCCACCTTCTAGAAGCCACTCACATTTCTTGACTCGTGGCCTCTTCCACTTTTCAAAGCGTCCAATGGCTGGCTGAATCTAAGGCTGTGCCTCTTCTGCCTCTTTCATTTAAAAGGACCCTAGTCTGTACAATAGGCCCACTAGAATAGTCCAGAATAATCTCATTATCTCACAGTCAGCTGATCAGCAGACTTAATTTCATCTTCAACTGTAATTCCCCTTAGCCATGTAACATAATATTCACAATCGGGAATTAGAACATGAATAATGTTTTACCAACTGCCATCGAGTTAATTCTGACTCATATCCACCCCAAAGGGCAGAGTAAAACTGATCCCTAGGGTTTGTGAGGCTATAAATCTTGATAGAAGCAGAAAGCCCCATCGTTCTCCTTTAGAGCAGTGAGTGGGTGGGTCTTTTAGCTGCTGGCTTTCCAGTTAGCAACCTAGAGTGAAATGCAGATGAATACAATACCAACTGCACCACCATGGCTTCCCAGAACAGTCTTTAGGAGGTCATTAATCTGCCAACCACAGCAGTGATCTGGATGTTTTTTTATCTCTGATACATTCATGATCACATATCTTTGGTGTATTTAGGTGTGTATTTTTAAAAATATTCTAATGTTATATGCAATAAAAAAGTGTACTGCTATGATTTTATAAGAAATTGATCAGATCGTTTTACCAGCACCCAAAACAAGAAATAGAACCCTCCTGGATTCCCCACACATAGCCAGTATCCTGACTTCTAACTCCTTAATTTTGCCTGTTTTTGCACTTTATATAAAAGAAGCATACCATCCGTCCTTTCTTACCATATGTTGTTTGTGAGATTCTTCCATATTGTTGCTTAGAGCTATAGTTATTTCATTTGCACTTTATTTTTCATTCTCTTGCCTGCATTTTTCTACTGCTATGAAAGTTCTGGGTCAATGCAATATGTTTGTATGGAATGGAATTTTTTAGATTTTAAGATATAATAATGTTTACCTTTTTATTGACATAAGAAACAATGTGTCTTGTGCAAAACTCAACTACAACTCTTTTTTTAATGAAGTTTTTATTGTGAATTAAGGTTTACAGAGCAGATCATACTTTAACACTCTGCAATTCATACATATTTTGATGCCATTCATTCATTCCAGTCCCCTTAATGTGCCCTCCCTTAGTCCACGACTTCCCTGTTTTCTATGTCCTTTTCTCCTCCTTTCCTAGCCTTCTGTCTTTGGGTGAATGCTCCCCATCTCATTTTAACGGTTGACTTTTCTAACACAGTAGTGAGTTGAAGTCCAGACCCAAGGGAGCACGGTCTTAGGGGCCCTACCAGACGCTGTCTGACCAGTAAGCCTGGTTTCTTTTAGGATTTTGATTGACAGGTTATTCTTCTCTTTCCAGGACTCTCTAGTGTGATTTTATGCAGAGCTGGTGGTGGTGGCGCCAGGTATCACCCCGTTCTTCTGGGCCCAGGATTGTGGAGACCGGTGTTCTCACTGTCCCTTCGACTAAGTGTTTTCCCTGTGTCTGTTTAACTGCCACCCCGCTGCTCTGCTCTGGACAGGGAGAGATCAGTCCTTGCACCCTAGACGGCTGCTCAGAGACCTTTAAGACCGCTGCTACTTACCAGATTAGAATGTAGAGCACTGTCTTTGTGAACTATGATATGCTAATGGATCATTTTGTCCCCTGCAACTATTGTGATACCACTCCCCCAAAGCCCAGTACCTTATTCCTTCAGAGTATCTGCTTATATTTAAGAAGTTGTCATAATTTTGTCCTCTGTTCGCCCCACCACATTCATGGATATATTTGCAGTAAAAGTAAATATACAAATACTCTCTTTTAAACACACACACACACACACATATATATATGTATATATATATATATATATATATATATATATATATATATATATATATATATATATATATATGTTTGTAAAAGTCTCCTATCTGTTCAGCCTGTGTGTATGTCCAAGTACTCACTTGTAGATTCCCCAATCCCCCACTGTTGTAGGACTTTGAATCTAACAGTGTTTGCGTCTGTAGTTTCTCACTCTTGCAAAATACCGGTGTACTCGCCTGCCTGCCTCCATCGTTTCTCCTGTGTGTTGCATTCCCCTCCGCCCAGGCTATCACTTGCCTGTGTTCTAGCCGCACCTCCCCCCCCTCCTTTCCATCCTCTGCAACCATCAAAGAATGTTTTTATTTCCATAAGAAAACTTACTGTTGATTTTTATAGTGGTGGTCTCATACAATATCTGTCCTTTTTGTTTTTGACTAATTCCACTCGGCGTACTGTCCTCCGTGTCCATCCCTCTGTGAGGGCTTTGCAGGTGCATCGTTATTCTTCGACGTTGCATAGCATTTCATTGTGTGTTTATTGCACCCAAGTTTGTTCATCCATTCTTCCACTGCAGGGCATTTAGATTGTTCCTGTTTTTTGCTATTGTGAATAATGCTATGATGAACATGGGTCTGTATCTATTTATTTGTGTCATAGTTTTTATTTCTCGAAGACACATACCAAGTAGAGGGATTGATGTGTCATGGTATTTCTCTTCCCAACTTTCTCAGGGTGCACCATACTGCCTGCCACAGTGGCTGCACCATTTCCCAGTTCCTCCGGCAGTGTATGAAAGTGCCAGTCTTTCCACACCCTCACCATCATTTGTTGTTATCTGTTGTTGTTTTTTTAACCTTCCAGTTAATTTGGGGGGTGAGGTCGTATCTCATTTTGATGTGTATTTCTCTAATGGCTAATGATTAAGAGCATTTCTTCATATATTTTTGCCCCCCTGAATGTCTTCTTTGGTGAAGGATCTGTTCACATCCTTTGACCATTTTTTAAATTAGATTGCCTATCTCTTTCTGTTGAGATACTCAATTTTCTGTAAATTTTAGAGATGAGTCTCTTGTCCAGTATGTCATTGTCCAATATGAAGTTCCACAGCCTTTGGCTGCTCTTTTGACTCTTGGTGGAATCTCTTGACACACACAATTGTCTACGTTTTCGGAGCCCCTAGTCATCCATTGTCTTCTGCTCTGAGTGTGTTCTCCATTACTTCTGTGAGGGCAGTTACATACTTGGCTTCACATAGTCTCTTAATTGTTCAGCAGATAGGATGAGCAATCTTCAGTGTATCTGCGCTCCAAGGAGCCAAAAGTAGAATTCCACCTCCACCTAACACAGTGTACACACCTAGAATCAGTCTGTTTCCCATACTAGAGCCAGAGTGACCATTTCAAATTTCATGTCCCATTTATTTGACAGCCCTACTCTAAACCCTTTGCTGCTTTTAAAGTTCCCATGACTTCTTTTTCTCTATTTTTCCCTTAGTGCCCCATGAGATCAAATGAAGTCAGATGAGACATACTTGTGCTTGATACTAGAACATAATGCATAAGATAAGCATGGCAAGGTTATATAGTACCTTGATTACTTAGATTGGGAAAATTAGAATCTAACAAGATGCCAGACAAAGACGTAGTTGGGGGGATAAATATCGACATGTGTTCAGGACAGAAAGTATGGGTTCAAAGCTCATTAGGGATTTTTTTGTTGGTAAAAATACTTGCCTGTCATAAATCATTTGTGTTGTCTTGGAAGAGATTCTTTAAGAATTGTTTGTCAGGAAATAATGTGGCCCAGGGTAGCCTTGGTCATGGAGTAGATAGTGACACCTGCCTTTCTCTGCTGAGGTATTCACTGTGCATCAGGCCGCTCCATAAGTCAATATGTATTCTTCCTCAGTTTTTCCTTCCAGTGATGACCTTGGAGTATAGCAGGTGACAGTCTCACTAAAGAGGAAAATGTGTGCATATATTTTAAGCTCTGGTCATTCTTGTTTCTTAGATCCCTGCCGGGATTCACTAGCTGGGAATAGTTTTTGGAATGCCCCAAGGTCTCACATTCAGTATTACGCATTGATACCAACCATGGGCACATGGTTCCCAACTTACTTCTGATTGTCAATTGTGCTTGCAGAGCCGAGCTACAGAGGCTTTCTGAAGAAAACACATCGTTGACAAATGAATTGGGAAGGATTCAGCAAGAACTTAAAGTTGCAGAAAGAACAAATGATGTACAGAGGTAAAGGCTTGTCCAGGTTCAACTTAGGACCTTTGAGCTTGTGACCCAGTTTTCACATAGCAGAATGAGTGGTTTCCTCTCAGTAAAGTGAGTGTAGAAGTTACTGAGATAGAAAGTGGGGCGTATTCTCAAATCAACCTCACTTTCCAGAAAGCCAAGAGTGGATGAACCTAATTGGTCTCTGACCATGACATGACACATATGTAAAGGGCCCTGGCCTACCTCCACATGCAGGCAGCCCCTCTCATACTTGAATGCCTGGTCTCAGACGTAAAAGGTAGAACACGTATGTATGTGGCAGCATTGCCCACCCCACAGTGAGCAGCTGCTACACCCATCCTTCTTACTTCTGCCATCGTGGCATACCACCTTATTCCCTGTATGAAAGTACTCCGCATCACACCTGATGGTGAGGACAGGTGGACATAGTTTAGTACAGTGAAATGATCCTAGGGCCTTCCTAGACAAATACAATATCTATGTTCATAACTCAGTAATAATTTCAGGTGGACTTTTCACCACGGTTTATATTTGTATGTAGATATCGGCATTAGGGGTAGGTCTGGGCCCTAGGACACTGAGGCAGGAACAAGGGACAGGGAGTGGAGTGCTAACACTGGTCAGTGAGTTTTCACTGCTGTAGCCATATCCAAGGGCAGTCTGCCTTTTGATTTTTCTTCCAAATAAGAAGTTCAAGATAAAGTCAACTCTGACCTGCTGCGAGCATGGAGCATAGTTGATGGAGTAGCCATGACGGTCAGAATATGGATGGCAGGGGAAGGGACCAGCGGGGATTTGCATCATTACAGTTCTGAAATCCAGGAGGTCTTCCCTTGAAACCATTTTCTCCTAAGTTTACTACCAGACTCCATTCCCAGCAGATCGCAGTGAGGGTAAGATGGTTTGTGTTTGTGTTGCTGGGTGGCTAGTTCCATACTTTGCTAAATCCGTAGTAATTTGCTTGACTAAGGATTGCCACGGAGAATGCTCCTTTTGTACAATCTGGCAAAATCTTGCAAGCGAAAACTAAACCCACTCTCATTGAGTCTGTAGAGGGTTTCTAAGACTGAATCGTTAAGGGGTGTGGGAGGCTATACCATTGACCTTGGCAGTTACCAGCACAAACCAAGGTGACACCTGGCTTTGGTTTCACCCTCCCTGCTGAAAATTTTCATTTCCGCCTCAAAAAGAGTCACCTGACGAATCCCATCTGACCCTAGACCAAGGATGGGACCAGCCTTGTTCTCATGTAAAATGCATTGGAAAGGGGATTATTGGAGATGCAGTTAGTTTAAAATTTGGCACCTTGTCTTTTGATCTCTCTTAAGTTCCATTTTTAATTTGTTCCAGTTTTTAATACTTTCTGCTTTCTTTTCTTAAGGTTCTTGTCTGTTTTACTTTGTTATTGTTAGTTGTTTCTGTTGTTTTTAAAGTATGTTTTCCTATAGATGAAGTCCAGAATAGGTGCATCTATACAGACCCTAACTGGATTAATGGTTCTTTGGGAGTTTCACACAGTTGGTTAGAAGGAAATGGGAAGCTAATAATGACGAGTACAAGAATGAAGAAAATGTTCCAAAACTGATTGTGGTGATGATTATACAATCTTGATATGATTGAACTATTGAATTGTATATATGTGAATTATGTATCAATAGAACTTTTTTAAAAATTAAAGAATCGCCTGAGAACTTTGCTAAAATATTGATTGTGATTCAGTATATTTAGGTCAAAAATTCAAATTATCAACAGGGGTTGGAACTGGAATGAATCGGTTTGAAGTCCTAAGGGTAAACTTTCCTAAATTCTTCTGGCTTTAGGAGCTTGGGATCAAGATTGAACCATCACCACTATTATCAATCATAGCAGTAGCAGTAGTGTAGAGGGATCTGGGCCGTAGAATATGAGGGGAGGTAGGGGTGGGCCTTTTTGTCCAAGCCATGGTGGACTGTTACTAGAAGAAGAAAACTCATTAATTGGCAATGATATTGTTAATTTTGCTTTTTCAACAGGAAAGAAATTGATATTTTAAAGAAAGAGAAATATCAGGCCTGCCTTGAAATGGAAATGATCAACAGTCAGGTTTAGCATTACCACCTGATGTAAAGCTAATGAACGTTTCTTTCTCTCTTTCTTTCTTTCTTTCTTTAAAAACTATTTTCGAATATTATAGAGGACTTTGTTCCTCAACGATTTCAGAATGCAGTAACTACCTCCCTTGTCAAAAATCAGAAAGTTCGTGTGGATACATTACTGCCGTCAGGGACACCGCATTTTGGTGCTGCCAGCCATCCTGATAATTCTTAGAATCACATGTGGCATTTATATCATGTCTTCTTGTCTCTTTCTCTCGGTCTATTCTTTATTTTGGAGACCATGGCACTTTTGAATATTACATGCAATTGTTTTGTTCCGTGTCTTGAAGTTTGGGTTTGTCTAGTCATTGATAATAATTAGATTGAGATGAGGCTTCTTTGGCAGAAGTACAAGAGTAAGAGTTGTGCAGTCATCAGCACCATCAATGTCAGAACTCTTCCTTCTTCCACTCATTGTTAGCTTCCCACTTCCCGCATCCTCCCTGCCATGCCCCTAGCCAACTATCACTCCAGTTACTGTCTCTAGAGATTTACATAGCCTGGATTTCATACACAGAAAATCACACAAAGCACAAACAATGACAAAGCAAAACAGAGAAAAACCTCAGCCAAAAGAAAATATAAAATGTTAGAAACTGCCACCAGTTAGAACCTCCTTGGGAATTCAGCCAGTCTCAGCCAGAATCTTAACAGTGAGACACACTTTCACATAAACTAACAAGTACTAGCAGACCCCTTAAAATCCCCTTTTTTAATTTATCAGAAAACCACTATAACCAGAACACCACTTATGATTATTTCTGTAACCTAAATCCTATTCATGTATTCCTATCTCCTATTCCTTCTACCCAGTCAGCTCTATCATTTCTTCCTCATCTCAACAGAATACATTTCCAGCCCCTATCTGAACTTTCTCCACTAACCCAAAGAGCAAGTCCTGTCCCTCCCTCCTCCACCTACTCACACACAATCCAGAACCTTACATACCATCTACAGTTGGATCACTATGCCATGCAAACAACAGTCAGCAGTAGTAACCACAAAAAATCAAGATAAACAAAAGTCAACAACTGAAGATTACGCAACTTCATTGGAATACACAGAAAGTGAAGACCTTAAATTACCAGAAAGAGAATACAGGTGAATGATGTTTGTGACCATACAAGAGATTTGGGGATCAATTCTGAAAAAAGGAAGAAAGTGTGATACTAAAAACCTCACACCCCAAAGAAACCGAGAAACAAAACAATGAGATAACAGAATTAAAAAACATTGTATGAGAACTGAGCAATACCGGTGTTCATCGCAGCACAGTTTACAATTGCAAGGAGTTGGAAACAACCCAAATTTCCATCAACAGATGAATGGATTAAAAACCTATGGTACAGATGTGCTTTACATAATTGATGTATGTATGGATTGTGCTAAGAGTTGTATGAGCCTCTAATAAAATGATTTAAATAAAAACTATGGTACATACATACACTGGAGTACTACACATCACTAAAAAGCAGTGATGAATGCATGAAGCACCTTGCCACATGGGAAAAACTGGAGAAAATGATGCTAAACAAAGTAAGCCAAGCACAAAACACAAATACAACATGAGTCCGCTGAGGTAAACTTAAAAAAAATGCAAAAGAGACATAAGGAAAAAGCTATTGTATACAAACATTCCTGGGGTGAGGTCCAGGTAGTATGGCAGGGGCCAGACCAAATCCAGGGATACATATGGTAGACAATTAAAAAGGTTGGGGGGCGGGAAGAAAATGAAATAAATGGGTAGCTGGGGAACAGGGAACTAACCCATCCAAGGGGAGGGTCTTGTTCATATCGTCGCCGGGAAAGAAGGACCAGACTTCTACCCCATGCTCCAAGATGTGAATGCAACATACTGGCATGAAGCAAGGAACCAGTAGAGAGGTCTGAGGGGTTGGCCCCAATCCCTACTACATGGACAGCAGCCCTTGCCCCCAGAAGAAAGTACTTCAGAGGATAGCATTGAAGCTACAGCTCCGAGAGAGGGACATGTCTGATCAGAGCAAATCGAAGCAAATGAAGGGGGAGGAAGAGAGACTGGAGCACATCCTGGCCCACCAAGCCTTAAGGACAATATCCCCACTAAGAACAGCCAATGCACAGAGAGGACCATATGGCTGGTCCCACTATGAGACAGGACATCCCCCACTGACCCATAGCCCTATAGGGGACAACACTGGAGGCACAGTGTGGGAATTAGACCGATCTGACCCCACCACACTGAGGCAAAACATGAAGGGCATGCAACAGAACAGCAAGGGGAGCAGAGCAAGGAATCCCGAGGCATTATCAAAAATAGACTTTGGGTTCAGAGCATGGCACCCCATCAGGCTCAATCAGCAAACACTTGCAAATGTCAACAAACAGACCTTGAACTATTGACAGGCTTTTCTTTTTTGTGTCATTTGTTTTTTGGTGGTGTTGTTTTGTTTTCTTTTGTTGCTTTGTTTTGTTCTGTCTTGTTTTTGTGTATATTATTATCTCTGCAGGTCTATCTAGATAAAATAGGTGGGATAAACAATCTGGAGGAGAAAACAATGGGACTGACAGTTCCGGGGGGACATGAGAGAGGGGAAGGTTGGGGGAAAAGAAGTGGTTAACAAACCAAGGGACAAGAGAACAACAAGTGATCCAAAATCAGTGGTGAGGAGCGTGTAAGAGGCCTGGTAGGGCTTGATCATGGGTAATGTAACCGAGAGGAATTACTGAAACCCTAATGAAGGCTGAACATGAACAAGAGCAAAGTAAAAGGAAATAGAGGAAAGAACTGCAAGGCACATAGCATTTATAGAGCTCTAAATATAGGCATGTACATATGTAAATATATTTATATATGATGATGGAGGAATAGAACTATGCATATATTTATAGGTTTAGTATTAAAGTAGCAGATGGACATTTGGCCCCTACTCAAGTACTCTCTCAATGTAAGAACACTTGTTCTATTAAACTGGCATTCCATGATGCTCACCTTCCAGACACAATCACTGAAGGCAAATGTGGTGAAGAAAGTCAATGGTGTCGGCTATCAAAAGATATAGCATCTAGAGTCTTAAAGGTTTGAAGGTAAACAAGTGGCCTTCTAGGCCAACCAAAGCCCACATGGAAGAAGCACACCAGCCTGTGTGATCATGAAGTGTCAAAGGGATCAGGTATCAGGCATCAAAGAACAAAAAATAATATCATTGTGAATGAGGGGAGTGCAGATTGGGGACCCAAAGCCCATCTGTAGGCAACTGGACACCCCCTTACAGAAGGGTCACGGGGAGGAGATGGGCCAGTCAGGGTGCAGTGTAGCAATGATGAACATACAACTTTCCTCTATTTCTTAAATGTTTCCTCCCCACCACTATCATGATCCCAATTCTATCTTACAAATCTGGCTAGACCGGAGGATGTACACTGGTACAGATAGGAACTGAAAACACAGGGAATCCAGGATAGATGAACCCTTCAGGACCAGTGGTGGGAGTGGCAATACTGGGAGGGTGGAGGGAAGGTGGGGGTAGAAAGAGAGAACCAATTACAATGATCTACATATAACCCCCTCCCTGGGGGATGTACAACTGAAAAGTGGGTGAAGAGAGACGTTGAACAGTGTAAGACATGACTAATAATAATTTATAAATTATTAAGTGTTCATGAGAAAGGGGGGCAGGGAGGGAGGGTAAAAAATGAGCTCATACCAAGGACTCAAGTAGAAAGCAATGTTTTGAGAATGATGAGGGCAACAAATGTACAAATGTGCTGACACAATGGATGTATGAATGGATTGTGATAAAAGTAGTATGAGCCCCCAATAAAATAATTACCCCCAAAAAAGAACTGAACAATAGAATGGAAGAAAATGAAAATTGAATCTATGAACTTGAAGACAACCATGCAGACTTCAGCAAATGAGAGAAACAAACAAAAAAGTAAAATAATCTGAAGTAAACCTGAGGATGATGTGAGAAACCATGAACAGAAGTAATGAATGTCTTGTTTGGAATACTGGAACGGGAAGAAACAAACAAATCTACATATAAATTAGTAAGAGAATTTGTGGAGGAAATTTTCCCCAGTACTATAAAGGAGGAGATAATATCCATTCAGGAGACAGAGAGAACTCCAAGGAGGTTAGACCCGGGGGGTGGGGGTAGGGGACATGTATAGGAGGGCATCAGGACATATGATAGTCAAAATATTCAACTTCAAGGAAAAGGAGAGAATCTTGAGAGCAGCTAGAGAGGGAAAAAGTCACCTTCAGAGGTAATCAGATTGGAATAAGCTCAGAGCTCTCAGCAGAAAATATGCAGGAAATAAGAAAATGGAGCAACATAGATCAAACTTTCAAAGTAAAAACCTGCCAACCAAAATCCTGTATCCAGCAAAGCGATATATCACATATAAAGAAGAAATAAAGGTATTCCCAAACAAGGAAATAGTTAGAGAATTCATAAAAACAAAACCAGCATTGCCGAAAACACTAACCATATCTCTATGGTCAGAAAATCAACAGCACAAAAACATTATGAGATCGCCACAGTCCGTGCTACTATCCAGAAGTCAACACACTAAAACAACACCCAAAACAGTAGATCTAGACGGGAAACAAGGACATGAATAGATTCCTCCCTCCCAAACACAGATAATACAATATGATAGTAACTCACCTGCATTTGGAATTAATACCAATGAAAATCAATGGGCTAACTACCCCAGTCAAAAGACAGAGTAGCAGACTGGATTAGGAAACAAGATCCATCAATCTGCTGCCTTCAAGAGACACACCTCAAACTCACAGACAAAAACAGACTGAGAGTCAAAAGATGGAGAAAAATTTACTAAACCAATGACAATGAAAGGAAGACCTCACACAAATAGAAAACTACAAGCCAATATCTCTCATGAACATAGATTCTCAACAAAATCCTGGCCAGTAGAATTCAACAACATATCAAAATAATAATAATACTTCATGCCCAAATGGGATTCATACCACCATATAAACAAAATATAGAACAACCAGATGATCATATTGATGGATGTAGAAAAAGCATTTGACAATATCCAACACCCATTCCTAATAAAAACAATAATTAAATATAAGGAAATTCTTCAATATACTAAAGTCCATATCTTAATATCCAACAGCCAGTATCATACTGGATGGAGAAAAGCTGAAATCATTGCAACTGAAAATGGGAACCAGACAAAGATGCCCATTATCCCCACTTTTATTCAGCATTGTGCTAGATCCTAGCCAGAATCAAAAGGCAACAAGAGATTAAGGGAGTGCAATTAGGCAAAGAGAAATTAAGCTCTAGTTATTTGCAGATGGTATGATTTTATAGAGAGAGAAAAACCCAAGGTCTCCACAAAACCCTGTTGGAAATAATTGGAGCTTGTTTCAAATAAGCACCCATCTAAGTGAGATGTCAGTAAACTCACCTGGAAGAAGCACACGATCATCGATGATCCAAGGATTATCAATTATATAAACCAGATCTGAAGAAGGGAGTGCTGTCAGAGCTGAAATTTGTGACATTCTGGTGTTCACAAAGCTATGGCTGACAGTGGGAGCCCAAAATACATGTTCAGGTTCTCCACAGGGAATAAGCCTCCAGTGGCCCCCCTCTGACTATCACTGAGAGATAGGAATAACCTGGTTATCAGGCAGCTGGTATTGGAAAGACGATTATAGTAAATTAAAATGATAAATAGGGCTTGAATGGTTAAAATCTTGTTATTTGAGCTCCCTTTAGATACACTTTGACTTTTATCTAGTTTTTAATATTTTCTGGGTTTTGCTGTTGTTTTCTAGATTAGGTCTTATCTCTGCTGTATTTTGTTATTTTGGTACCTTTCTTGATTCTCTGTTATGTATCTTTCTGTGTTTGGGGGTTTATCAAACCCAGATTGGGTGAATCTGTAGAGGTAATAACTGGAGTAAGAGTTCTTGGGGTGTATTGATGGGGAGGAAAGAGGTAATGGGGAGCTGACATCACGTAGTATGAAAAGGAAGAAATTGATTATATGCAGTAATTGCACAACGCTGCTTGATCTGATAGAGCTATTGGTATGATGTCTGGATTATGCCCTAATAAAATGATCTGGGAAAAACATAAATTTTAAAAAATCAATTTTCATTTACATCAGGGCTATCACATTTTTAACAAAACTCAAGTGAATATTCCCAAATTAATTAAGTTTTCCCACAAGTTTACAGGAATGCTGCTGCTCCACATAACACAATACTATTTAGCGTTTTAATGAAGGTCGGGAAGACCTCAAAGATGAATTCAAGGCAAGTCACCTCAGAAGGCTTTGGAGACTCTCTTTCTGGGTTTCAAAGGAATCCTCTTTATATTTTCTCAAGGATGATCACAGAGACTTCTCAGGAAGACATCTGAAGAGAATGGAAAGCTGCGCTGGGGAGGAGGAAGAAGGACAGGAAAATGTACCACGGCGTGTGTTCTGTTACGGCGCCATACCTGCTCCTCCTGGAGGGTAGCAAGGACTGTCTGACGAGCTCCTCATTGGGAACGACCCATCCACCTGACGCAGCCTTATCTGCCTTCCACACTGCTCTGTGTTCCCAAGCTCAGAGGACATTTAAAACGAACATGATTTGCATCCCTTGAACATGACAAAACTCCCATTTGACATGACATAAATTGAAGAGTGAGAATTCTTTGGGAAATGAATAGAAAGATGAAAACACTTCAGAAGCATATAGGCATAGATAAAGATATGACATGAAACAGTAGCTTCATATTTTGATAGTTTTGTTTAATTAAGGTTTCTTTTTTTAATCCTTTTATTGGGGGCTCATACAACTTATCACATTCCATACATACATTCATTGTGTCAAGCACATTCATACATATGTTTCCATAATCATTTTTAACAAGTTTCTATTATACAATGCTTTTATACTTACCCTTGTGTGTGCGTATTAAACCTACAAGATAAAAATGATATGATTCTGCTCATTGCTGAACCATAGGTATTCACACCAACGTGGGAATACCTTGGAACTGTGGTTGATCTCTCCCCTGAAAACTAATTGTTGTGAGAAAAAAAGAAAGGCAATCCAACAAAAATGTAATTTGATTCTTTTAAATTGTAATTTATTGAAAGATGCTCCTGACCAGTGGTTGACAGTAACTGAAATCTCTATGGTGAAAAACTGAGAAATTTTCTAGCAACTGTTGGAACACACGGCCATTTGTGTATACACCAAGAGGACATCTGTCAGACACTCTAATTTCCTGGCCCAGTGGTACTGAGAATATCAACAACTTACTGCCAGATAGATTTGGATATCAGGGACAGGTCAGAGGTCCTTTTGAAGAGATTCATATGCTTTAAGTTTCTTCCTCCCCCCCCCTTAACACGATGTTTTAAATAACTTAGATAAAAGTGGGAGGCCTTCAGAACAGTGGTTTGAATGTTCTTAATGGTCTAGATGTATTCTCACTTCTTCTCAGGAATAAAGCAGAGTTCTCAACTTCAGCATCATTGCTGTGTGAGACTGGATAAGTCTGTATAGGGGCTGTCCTATACACTGTAGGATATTTAGTAGCATTTCTACATGTCAGTAGCCACCCCTACCTACCCCAATTATGACAATGAAAAATGCCTCCAGATGTTGCCACGTCCCACAGTGAGACAAAATTACCCCTCATTAACCACTGAAAGGATCTGCTGGGGCTTCGTTTTTGTTTTCAATCATTGTTTTACCCTTTTTTGCTCTAGAGTCAGAAATACAAGGATCAGTTATCTCAGCTCAACCATAGGATCCTTCACCTGGGTGAGGAGGCCTTTGTCCACAAGGCTCAAAATGAGAAAAACCAAGTACCCGTTCAGTTGCTGACACTGAAGATGGATCGGGCTGGTCACCAGGTGAAAGAGCAGGTGAGTGGGCAGTGCAGAGTGGGAATATGAGAGCAACAACTTAAAGATATGGAGACATACACTGCCCCACACATAGCCAGGAAGCCTGGGGGAAAAGAACATGGAATATCATAGTTTTTTATAAATCTGCTTTATTTAGAAGAGTAGCATAAAGGAATTAAATCTTAAAAAGAGAGTAAATTCCTACAACCTTTCTGAAAAGACAAGTTGAAAATATAGATAGCAAGAGCCTCAAGAATCTCATTATAAGAAGTGAAACTTCACTGTTTGCAAATAATATGATTTTATATATTGAGAATCCTAAAGGGTCCACAAGAGACTAGCTGGAAGTCATAGAGGAGTTTAGTAGAGTAGCAGTATACAAGAGTAACAATTGACTTCTTCTATACCAGGGATGGGGGTACAGAAAAAGATACCAAGGAATCAGTATCCTTTGCAAAAGCTGAAATACCTGGGAATAAACTTAACCAAAAACCAAGACTTGTACGAAGAAAACTATAGAACATTACTATAAGAAGCCAACCGGGATCTACACAAATGGAAGCATATTCCGTGTTTGTGGATCAGAAGACTCAGTATTGTGAGAATGTTGATACTATCTAAAACAATCTACAAATAAAATGCATTGCCGATCCAAATTCTAACATCATTCTTCAAAGAAATGGAAACACTGATTATTAACTCCATATAAAAAGGGAAGAAACCCAGGATAAGCAAAGAACTCCCCAAGAAAAAGAACAAAGCAGGTGATCTCACATTACTTGACCCCAAAACCTACTTATACAGCCACAGTTGTCAAAACAGTCTGATACTGGTATACTGATACATGCTCCCTGTCACTAGCCACCCAGGAAATGCGAGTCAAAATGACCATAAGATCCCACCTAATGCCCATAACTAGCCCAATTAAAAAAAACCAGAATGTGAAAGGGAGGATAGGGCGGAGGTAGGGGGAGGAATGAGGAGCTGATGCCAAGGGCTCAAGTAGAAAGAAAATATTTTGAAAATGATGATGGCAACAAATGAACAAATGTGCTTGACACAATGGAAGGATTACAATAAGTTGTACAAGTCCCCAATAAAATGATTTTTCAAAAGAAACAGAACAACAAATGTTGGAGAGTGTGTGGTGAGATAGGAACTCTTATCCCCTGCTGGTGGACTGGTAAATATGTACAGGCACTCTGGAAGGCAGTATGGCGATACCTAAAACAGATGGCAACTGAACTACCATATGATCCAGCAATACCATTGCTGGTATGTACCCCAAAGAAATAAGAAGCAGATCATGGACAGATGTTTCCCTCCCCTATGGTCATCACAGCAGAGTTCATAGTAGCAAAAAGCTGGTGGGTGGGCAGGAAGAAGCTGGAAACAGCCTACATTACCATCAGTACAAGAGTGGATAAAAACTCTGGTACATACATACAATGGAATACATCCCTAAAAACAGCAATGAAACACCTCAAGTTGTAGAGGCATCTGGAAGATATTATGCGGAGTGAAGCTAGTCAAGCACAGAAGGATAAACACTGTGTGAGTCCACGATAATAGGAACATGCAGCAGAACGGGCACAAGTTCAAGTGTGCAGGGCATCCAGTCGTCTGGCTGGGGACCAGGCAGGCCGCTAAAGAGCCACACATCATCTGCTCAAAGTAAGTATCATGTAGGTCACTTGGCCGAAGGTCACCTCATGAGAGCTGGAATCAGATGGATGGGGTGGGGTTGATGCTGGTCCCTGAGAGGTAGCCATGTGGATTTGGGGTGAGGTCTCCCAGAGAGGGAATCAGCCCTGTCAGAGGAATGGGGCTTACTGATGCGAGGGGCAGCACAGGAAAGAAGAAAGGCAATGGTCAAATTTGGGGGAACATAGGTGCATGCCTGTTGAGGGGAGAAGAGGGAGGGCTGACATTGTGGGGGGAGGGGTGTCCAGTGAGGTTGCTCTTGGGAGGACCTGATGCAGAGGGGTTAAGTGGAGAGCAAATGCTTTGAGAGTGATTAGGGCAAAGAATGTATGGATGTGCTTTATACAATTGATGTATGTATATGTATGGATTGTGATAAGAGTTGTATGAGCCCCTAATAAATTGTTTAAAAAATAATAATAAATTTTTTTAAAGTTGTATGAGCCCCTAATAAAATGATTTTTTAAAATACTGTAAAAAAAGAAACCAAACTTGACCAACAGTTACCATGGGTGAAGGGGAAAGATCTGTTGCTTTGGGAGCATTGAGTGTCTGTCACTGTGGTCGATAGTTTGAAAAAGGATAACAATGATAGTTGTACAACATGAAGAATATTATTGAGCCTCTTCTCGCTCTGAATTATACAACTAGAAGTTGTGCAATTGGAAAATATTTCTGTATATTTGTGCCACAGTTAGAAAAAAATAAGTACATGAATTACAATGAGTACAAGGAAGAAGAAAAAGGTTTTGAATTAAATATTGTAACAATTGGACAACTTTTCTTGATCTGATTGAATTGTATGACGTGGGTGAAGTGCTAATACAACTGTTTTAAAAGATGTGATGCAAAACAATAATATGGATTATTCGGGAGAACATGATGCTGAGTGAAATTAGTCAATCACAAGAGACAGATATTGTATGAGACCACTACTGCAAACGGTTTTCATATTGAAAAATAAATAACGAGATAGAAAGAAACTCCATGTGGTTACAGATCAGATCAGGTTTTCTGGGATGTTAGAATTACAGAGTCAGATCATGACCAAGAAAGCCCCATGGAGCACTTCGACTCTGACAAATACATGTGTTGCCGTGAGTTAGAACTAACTCCACAGCATCAGTTTTCGTTATTAACTGCTGTCTCTTGTTCCCATTCAGGATGACGCTTAGGGTTGCCCGTAGGCATGCCCTGTACCCAAGATTAAAGTTTCATGCAGAATAATTTCACTGCCCTTAAAATTCTCTGCTCCACCTGTTTGTTCCTCTATTGTTCCTTGAACTCCTGCTAGTCGCTGACCTTGTTTCTGTCTCTTTAATTTTGCTTTATAATTGGAATCATGCATTATGTAGCTTTTTCAGACTGGTTTCTTGTACTTAATAAGTACTTAAGTTTCCTCCATATTTTTTTCATGGCTTGATGGCTCATTTATTTTTTTTGCTAGATAATATTTCCATGATACAGATATGCTCGTTTGTTTAGCCATTGACCTGTTGAAGGACCTCTTGATTACTTCCAGTTTGGGGCAATAATGAATAAAATTACGATAAATATTTGTATGCAAGCTTTTATGTGGATACAGATTTTCAACTCATTTGAGTAAATACCTAGGAACACAACTGCTAAAACATATGACAGGCCTTTGGAATAGTGGTTACATTACCAGATAAGTATTGGACTGCTGACAGCGAGATTGACAGTTCAAATCCACCAGATGATCCGAGGGAAAAAGATAAGCCTATCTATTCCCATAAAGAAATCCTGTCAGAAACTCTATAGAGGGACGCTGTGAGTCAAATTGGCTTGATGGCATTGTTTTTGTTTTTTTGTAAGCCTATGTAAGAAACTGCCACTGTCGGATTCCTATGCAAAACACTACGCCCTGCGCCACACCTATACTCCTGACAGAGCTTGTTAGCATCCCATGTTCAGACAGAGGCTCGTAGCTAGTAACTTGTAGATGTGTACATTTCGCCCAAATACCATTTTAAATGTCTTCAAGTTAGTTCTTTTAAAACATAATTTTTTGATTGGTAACCTCCTTTTGTCAGGAAATACATGAAAAACAACTTAATACCACAGAAAAGCAAGTGGATAAAGTGGAAATGATCTTAAAGAATATGGAAATGCTTCTACAAGAAAAAGTAGATGAGCAGAAGGACCAGGTGAGTGATAAGTTCTTGTCATTTCCTCACAAACATCTTATATCTGCACACTTCTACCTCCTGGGTATTCACACAGCTGGTGTAGTAAGAGACTGTCTGGTCACAGACTCCGAGAGGCCATGTTCATTAGTTACCCCTCAGACTGAGCCTCTGTCAACACCTTATTCTTGAACATAAAGTAATTTGCCACAGGATTCATAATTGATAGCAGTCAATAAAAGATTCTATTATATATATATAACTAGCTTGTTTATTGACTTATTTTCTTTTGGGTATCATTTTAAGGTTTCTTTTTTGAGATGGCCACATAACCTCAGGAAGGTTATGGATTTATTCATGCATCCTTCATTCAGCACATTGCCTACTGAGCACCTACTGTGTAGGAAAGCATTTTTCTAGGTAGACCTGAGATAAATAAGCCCTCATGGAACTTAAATTCTAGAGCTGATGAGAGCTATTAATAAGATTGTAGTTGGCCAAGGGCTTTGAAGAAAACACATTTTCCTGGACTGTAGAGTCAGGGTGTTAGGGGAGACTATACTGCACAGATAAGGTATCTGAGCAGCCCCTTAATCATGACCTAACATATATGAGTGAGTAAAAAAGAAAAACAGGAAAACTCCACTCTGTGGAGCTTTCATAGGATGCATTGTTCCTACTAGCTGAGCATCGAGCAACTTGTTCTGAGTTAGTGCACCCAGCGGCGTCGCCTGGGAAGGTTCTCTGGTCACAGTGAATTTTTTCATAAAAGCAGTTTTGCTCACACCTTGTTTTTTTGTGATGGCTCATTTAAGAGAACTGCGTGTGGCTGTGAAAGTTTGCTTTCTGCTCCAGAAAAATGTCACAGAAACTGTTGTGATGTTGAATACAACTTACAAGGATAGCACTCTGAAAAAAACTCAAGTGTACCAGTAGTTTTCTTATTTCCAAAAAGGTAAAATGTCGATCGATAACAAACCTTATTCTGGATGTCCATCAACTTTCCAAACAGACAAAAATGTCCAAAAAATTCATCCACTTTTGCTTGAAGACCAATGATGGACCATTAAAAAGATGGGGAAGTTATCTGGACTATCTTGGAGCTTAGTTCAGTGAAGTTTAACAGAAGATTTGTGACAGGCCACCAAGAAGGAGTGTCAACTGGAAACAAGTCATTCTTGGAAAGAACAACTCTGAAGTGATCCAGACTTTTCTCAAGGTCATTACTGGTGACAAGCAAACTTCAGTCAAGCCAGGGGAAGACACCATCATCACCTTGCCCAAGAAAAACTCGTCAAGTGAAATTAAAGATCAAGATTATGCTCATTTGATTTTTTTGATGTCCATAATATAGTGCATTTAGAGTTCCTTCCACTAGGTCAGACTGTTAATCAAACTTTCTATTTAGAGGTTTTGAAAATATTGTGTAACAATGTGCAACAAAAAAGACCTGATTTGTGGCAGATGGGGGACTGGTTTTACCATCATGACAATGCAACTGCTCACATGCCATCTCAGTGTGCCAATTTTTGACAAGAAACAGCATGCCTCTCTTGTCCCATGCACCTTACCTGACTTCACTCCATGCAACTTCTTTGTGTTTCCACCAATGCAGAGGAACATGAAAGGACAGCTAGTTGATGATATAGAAGAGATGAAGCAAAAAAATGAGAGAGGTGCTGTCAGCCGTCCAAACAGCTGAATTTGAAAAAAAACAATGTTTCCAAGAATGGAAGCGCAGAATTGACAAATGTATTAGGTGTAATGGAGAGTACTTTGAAGGTGATAAGGTTGTTTTGTAAAAAAATTTAAATACAAAGCTTTGAAACAAAATTCCAGGTTTTGGGGGTACCCCATCGTATACCTCAAGTAGAAAACAGATTAGCATTGGGGGAAGCATGTTGCTCACTGGTGGAATATCACATGTGTTGTACTTGAGAATCCTTCCTGACAGGTGCTAAATACCGGTAACATTTCCTGATCACCAGACAGCCATAAATAGGCACCCACACACTTACACTTCCCTGTTCGTGGTTGTGGGAAAATAGTCTCGGCCCTGTAAAAGGTTTTGCTCTACCGAGTGCCAGGCACCATGCCTGTCACTGTTCTACTGTTCCTTTACTTCCTCCTGCCCCTCCCCTACTCCTCTTAAGTCCCCTTTCTCCTCTTCTTTCCATCCTGCCTTGCTCTTTTTTATTCCCCCACTCACTGGGAGCCCTCCTTGCCATAAGTATGTAAGCCCATTGTAAAGAAGCCTGGCCCTCTGGCCTAGCCCTCAGCCCTCCTCTCTGCTCTTTAAATGCCCTTCAAAGACTCTGTGCTCACAACCCTGCTTCTCTCCCTTCCATGCTCCTCTCATGGCTCAACCACTGTTCGTCCCCCCTGCCTGGGTCTACACCTAATTCGCAGCTCAGCTTTCAGAATGGATATAGACTCCAAGCACTCATACCCCACTGATCTCACTCTGGTCCACACCCCCTCACTTTATGCCCTCTCTCTGGCCTTCCTGGTTCTGACTTGCATACCGGCCTTGATTTCTTCTTAGCACAGGCGCTGCAATACCTCTGAGATCTCAGCTCGCCGCGCCTCACACCTTCCCATCTTCTTCAAAGTAAAAGTCAACCTTGTCACGGTGTCCTTTAAGGCTCTCTTAGATTTAGTGTCCACTCCTGCCCTGACTTCCTGTCTATGTTTCCTCAGGAGCACACACCTTCAGCTATGGTGGCTGCCTGCTGCTACCTAGTCACCCGAGGCCCTGACCAGCTGCAAGGTCTTTGTAATCTCTCTTCTTGCTACCTGGTGTTCACATAGCCCCTAGATTCCTAAACTTACTTGGCCTACCACCCCTTTTTACAGGAAAAAAAAATTACTCATTGTCCACCTGACCACTAAAATCTTTTGTACTATTGCCCCTAATTCAGGATACAGTTTGGGTGTCTGCTTGTGTAGCGCCCCTGGATGCTTTGAGGCCCAGACATCGTCACTGGACTGTTTCACTGCTACCCAACGGGCAGTACCGCCCCCTTTGGGAAATACTGGGATAGTCTCTGGACTCTCATTTTACTCAGAACTCCGTTCACATGTCATCTTACAGGAACAGCCTCGGGGTTTCTGTAGACAAGCAAAACCAGTAAAACATGTATGTAAATATATTGAGAAAATTGTACTTCGTGACTCACACACATGGGGGGGTTAGCACGTCCCATATCCGTGGGTCCAGTGGCAACTTGGAGACCTCTGCTGGTTCATGGGGTAGCAGAGGAACAGATGTCTGCAGGTTTATGAACTAGAACTGCAGGCCAGGCGTTAAGCAAAAACATAACAAAGAATCGAGACGGCTAACCACGATGACAAAATACAACAGAAATAAACCCCCATAGTTTTAACTGTTCGAGATTTTAGCTATTCAAGTCAGAGTTATCATTTTAATTTCCTATAGTCATCTTCAGTACTCTCATCTGATAACCAGGTTCTTCCCATTCCTCAGTTTCATCGGAAAATCACTGGAGACTTATTCGCTGAGTAGCTCCTGCAAATGTATTTTGGCCTTCCGCTCTCATCCATTCCCTTCTGAAAACCAGAATCTCGCCTGCTAAGCTTTGATACTATTCCCTTCTTCCGATTTGGATTATATAATTTACAATCCATGGATAACAGATGTTGGTGTGCTTCTTCCATGTGGATTAGTTGACATCTCACTTAGATGGCTGCTTGTTTGGAAACAAGCCTTTAAGATCCCAGATGCTGTTCTGTCTGATTAGTGGGGCACCATCTAATTTCTTCACCAATGCTACCCTTAAGGGACCTGATCTCATTCAAGAACTTTTTGAAGCCCCCTTGTATTCTTGACCTTGATAGCTAAAGGTACACTGCTTCTGACAGGTATCAAGAAAAAGACATTGATTAAAGCAATAGCTATGTGCTGTCTTCCAGGAAATGTACTAATGTGTTCAAGCAGTGAAACCACATCTGGATTAGCAGTTACAATCAGAGCCACCACTGGTTAAGTTTATATCAATTCACTGTCACTCTCTTAAGATCCTTTTTTTTTTTTTTTTTTGCACAAGACAGATAGGTAAGTTGAATGAGATTGTGGTGGAAATCATCCCCCTCCATTCTTCAAGTCTTTATGGTGACATTAATCTCTGCAGGTTCTCCAGCAATGTAATACTGCTTTTGGTCTAATATTTCTTTGAGGAAAGTTCTAATGGCTTCCACTTGGCCTTTCTTACTGTAATAACCCTTTCTCCATGTGTCAGGGATCCAAAATTCTGCCAATTGCATATTCTGGACCTGGAGAGATTATTACAGGATTATTTCAGAGACCACTGTACCCACTGTTGGATAGGCATGAGCTGACATTTGGGCCTCCTAGAATGAGTGTCAGTTTAGTGCCATAGGGATCCTTTGAGAAATATTAACTATCTATATTCTGACAGTGTAGTGGATTTCTACCTCAGAGGATTCATAGGAGTTGTGGGCCTATACACTTGCTCATCTTGGAATTGATAGAGCCCTCTAAGCATCCCCTGCATGTGTGGGTATGTCCATCTTGATAAATCTACTCTAACATTCCAATTTACTTCAGCTTTTAGATCCCTTTTCCAGTATATAAAAGCAATTCAACTTCATTCAGTATAGGCCACTTCATAGTCCTCATTGTCGTCCCGCAACAATGTAACTACTAGGTACTTTTCTGACGCCGTGAGCTGAAACATCGAATGAAGACTTGCCACTTGGCAGGCTCATAGCACTACACTCAGACTGACACAGTTCCCACACCTAATCCCGAGGCCTTTGTTTCTCCTTGTGTTCAGTAGGAAAAGCAAGCAGTCTCTGTCTGGAGTATGCCATACCTCCTCCTGGGCCACACTTTATGCCTCAAAGAAGTCGTGTCACGGGACAGTGGACTTCACACTAGTTATTGTTCTAAAAGCAAAAAGTGCATCTTGCAAAGCATTTGCCTCATACAAAGATTCCTGGGACACAGCTGTGGGACTATGGTCAGATGAGGATAAGAGGGCTGATTTTACTCTCGAAGGTGATTCAGGCAAAGAAGGTGGGTTAATCCCTTCAGATGGGGGCAGGAGGCTGGTCCTTCTGAAAATAAAAAAAGGTAATTCAACAATAAGGGCTCCATGTCCCTAGCTTGATCCTTTTATTGTCCACATTTTCCCATCTCAATTTTCAGGATCTCACATCTTCCCTGTCAAACCTTTCAACATAAGGGATTCAGTTGATGGTGTAATTAGCTATTCTTCAGCTAGGACTCAGGAATGATGGTGGTGTGTGGGTTACAAACTGGACTGTTAGCTAAAGGTCAGCGATTTTAAAAGCACCAGCCATGCCCCAGGTAAAAGATGAAGTTTGTGCTCCGATAAATATTTATAGCCCCCAGAGCCCTCGAGGACATTCGATTTTGGCTTATGCAGTCACTGTGCATTGCAGCCAACTCAGTGGTAGTGAGGATAAGACTCTGGATGGGTTTTCAGCAATCTCAACACTGCTACAAGAAATAAGACTTTATTTCAAGACCCAAATAGCAACTTTCAGGTCCTTTATGTACTGCTTGAGCCAGGACTTTGAAGCTCTGGACTCATCATTTTCTCTTTCCGCGTTGTGTATCTGAAAGCTGAACCAGCCAGCTTCACTATGCTTGTGGGTGTAACAAAAATGTTGAAAGATAATAATGAAATAGTAGTCACTCACAGCATTGTCTCTCACAGATGTTTGATCTAATGGGGGGGATATTATGCTTGTCTTTATTGCCACCTCATGCCATGGATTACTATGCCTCTTTACTATTGGAAGTCGAGCAATTAGTACTTTTAAATCCAGCCAGACTTGAGAATAAGTTCAGAAAGCATGCTGTAGTGGAGTTAACAAACCCAGGGACAAGAGAACAACAAGTGCTCCAAAATCAGTGACGAGGATGGTGTAAGAGGCCTAGTAGGGCTTGATCAAGGACAATGTAACTGAGAGGAATTACTGAAACTCAAATGAAGGCTGAGCATGATAGTGGGACAAGAGAAAAGTAAATGGAAATAGAGGAAAGAACTACAAGGCAAAGGGCATTTATAGAGGTCTAAGTACAGGTGTGTACATATGTAAATATATTTATATATGATGATGGGGAAATAGATCTATGTGCATATAGTTATAGATTTAGTATTAAGGTAGCAGATGGACATTGGGCCTCCACTCAAGTACTCCCTCAATGTCAGAACACTTTGTTCTATTAAGCTGGTATTCCATGAAGCTCACCTTCCTGACATGATCGCTGAAGACAAATGGGTACATAAGCAAATGTGGTGAAGAAAGCTGATGGTGCCCAGCTATCAAAAGATATAGCATCTGGGGTCTTAAAGGCTTGAAGGTAAACAATTGGCCATCTAGCTCAGAAGCAACAAAACCCACATAGAGAAAGCACAACAACCTGTGTGATCATGAGGTGTCGAAGGGATCAGATATCAGGCATCAAAGAACAAAAAATCCTGTCATGGTGAATGAGGGGAAGTGCAGAGTAGGGACACAAAGCCCATCTTTAGGCAACTGGAGATCCCCTCACAGAAGGATCATGGGGAGGAGACAAGCCAGTCAGGGTGCAGTGTAGCAATGATGAAACATACAACTTTCCTCTAGTTCTTAAATGCTTCCTCTCCCTCCCCCGCCATCATGATCCCAATGCTACCTTACAAATCTGGCCAGAGGATGTAGACTGATACAGATAGGAAATGGAAACACAGGGAATCCAGGATGGATGAACTCCTCAGGACGAGTGGTGATACCGGGAGTGTCAAGGGAATGTAGAATAGAAAGGGGGAACCAGTCACAAGGATTTACATAAAACCCCCTCCCTGGGGGACAGACAACAGAAAAGTGGGTGAAGGAAGATGTCGGACAGTGTAAGACATGACAAAATAACAATTTATAAATTATCAAAGGTTCATAAGAGAGGGGGTCTGGGGAGAGGGGGGAAACAAGGAACTGATGCCAAGGGCTCAAGTAGAAAGCAAATGTTTGAGAATGATGATGGCAACAGATGTACAAATGTGCTTGACACAATGGATGATTGTGTGGATTGTGATAAGAGATGTAAGAGTTCCCAAGGAAAGTATATAACTAAAAAAGAAAGAAAGCATTCTGTGTTGGGCCAGGTTGACTAGAGAAACAAATCCAGAGATACTCATATATGTATAAGAAAAAGTTTTATCTCAAGAAGTAATTATGGATCAATAAAACATTCCATCCCAGTCCAGCTCTTCAGTCTATAAGTCGCTCTTCAGACTCATTAAGTCACATGCAATGATGCAGAATGCAGGACAATCACAGGCCAGTGGGTGTAGTTATGTGGATCCAACTGACCGTATCGTAGTGCTTGCAGCAGCCAGGAAAGTGAAGGCACAGAGAGTGGGGGAGGTGCCCAGGACCCTGCTTATGAGAAAGTCTCGCCCACAGAGAGTCAACATCAGGGTGTGACCTGATTGACAGACTAAACTCTACCCTTACACTTTCATATATCTTCAAGTTGACATGAAATGATGTAACTACCACTTATTCTTTGAGTTTTGTTCTTCTAGAATCACTCTTGGTGCCAAATAGCTAAGTCTGAGTTCTCAAGAGGGGTGCATCAGTGAGATGCACACATACATATAAAGAGATTTGCTGCATGGTAGGGGTTTATGCAGTTGTAGAGGTTGGCAAGTCCCAAACCTACCGTATGTGTCCAGTGGAAGCTAAGGATTTCTGATGACTTGTGGGGTTGTAGGACTGGTGAATCCACGACCTGCTGGTTAGGATGGAGACTTCTTCAGGTTTATAACACAGGAACTGCAGATCAGGCAACTAGAGTGCAGGTCAAGAAAGAGAGCAAACTTTGCCACAACTTCCACTTCGATAAAGGAAGCTGGCCACACTCCCGAGGCAATTTCCCTTTCAACTGATTGGCTATTCCTATCAGATTACAAAAATGAAAGTTGATTCCATTATGAAAAAGCACCTGTCAGACTGATGAGAATCACAGTCTAGTCAAATTGAGGTTTACATTAGTCGTTACAGTTCCCTCAACCAACTAGCTGCCCCCCTCTTGCTCCTTGCTTGGTTTTCTCAGCACTTCCCCCATATGGCATACTAAGTTTGGTTCTCATTAGCATATGTGGTGCACAGCCCAGAGACTACGTTCACCACTGCTTCGCTAGTGCTAGAGCAAGACCTGGCATGTGGGCGCTTACTGACTATGTTCTACAAGTGAAATTTGGTGTTGACTGAACCCCATGCTGGGATTCTTGTGCCCTTGTATTTTGAATGAGGTCATTGCTAGTGTTTCCTGTCATTCACATCTGTGAAACCGTATGGGTTTGGCAGAAAGCTCAGACCCAGGAAACAGCAGTGGGGGTCAGGGCCACAGTGATTCCTAGGGCAAGGGGCAATAAAGAACCAAAAATTGTTGTCATTCTTTGCAATTCATTATTGTATCGTACAATAGCCTTTCTGAGAACTGTTGATTTGTGACTCTTGGGTCTTCCGGTTAAACTGATTCCCACAATTTCCCTTAAATTTTCTCCAGTACATAATTCATCACACCCTCAGTTGGAGGTCTCATTTCAGGGTAACAAGAAGTGTCATACACGCAATATTTTTGTTATATCCTTAAGAACCTAAAGTTATCATTTCAACGACCGTGGAATGAACAGGGTCGGGAGCATGTACCCCTTCCCTGCACTCACAGTAATGGGTGGCTCTCTTCCCTCTCTAGTTTGAAAACAGCGTGAAGTCCAATTTGCTGCTCAAGGAGCTTTATGTGGAGAATGCACACCTGCTAAAAGCCCTCCAGGTTACTGAAGAGAAACAAAGAGGAGCTGAGAAAAACAGCCTCATCTTGGAAGAAAAACTCAGAGCTCTCAACAAATTAATCAGTAAGATTTCTACGGCATCCCTCTGTGTGTAAAGACTGCTTGCTTTCTTGGAATTCATTCTGAAAAGAAAATCTTAAAACCTGAGCCACTGTGATGCCTTAATCACTTGCAGCTTATTGGCCATGGTCCTCAGAAACAGGGCGACTGTGGTGTCTGGCTTGTTCCAGCAGCATCTGCTCTGTGCCAGATCCTGGGAACATACACGTGTTGGACAAGAGCACATTTTTATAAAACTCCCAATTTTACCACTGGGAAAACATGATGGAAACACTTGGTCAGGCCTGACAGAGAAAGTGGGTTAAGATAATGCAGTTCCAATACTGCATTTTCGACTTAAGCTCTCATTGCCATCGAGTCAATTACAATTCGTAGTGACTTTGGCTTCAAAGATTAAAATGTAAAGTAGGGCTCTAGACAGCTTTATCATATTTTTCCTTTTAAATTTCATTTATGTTTTCTTAAGCAGACACACAACAAAACATACATCACTTCAGCAGTTTTTAATGTATACAGTTTGCTGATACGGATTTTATTCCTCCGGTCTGTAGCCATTTTCAGCTTTTTTGAGTTGTTGCTCATCTGTTAGCATAAATTCACTCCCCTTAGAGTTCCAGGGGAGTCCAGGTGGCATGGTGATGACAGCGCTGGGCTTCTAGCCACAAAAGCAGCACTTTAAATCCAACAGACTTGGGAGAAAGACATGGCTGTCTGCTCCCATGAAGAGTTGCGGTCTCAGAAACGCACAGGGGCAGGTCTACTCGGTCCTGTAAGGTCATTGTGAATCAGAATTGATTTCATGGCAGTGTGGTTGGCTTTGTTTTTTGTTTAAAGTCCCAGGCAAATACTTCAAGTTGTTTTCCATTTTATTCCACATACATAGTTGTTAAAAGATCATCAAGCTCAAAGCAGACTTTTTTTTTTACTAGTTAAGCCAAACTATTACTTGGTTTCAAGAAGACATTATGGTACATTTCTGGTTTAAGGCAATAGTTTTACGAGTTCAGCCACCCTCCATGGCTCCAGAAAGTTGGGAATTATGAGAATTTTCTATTCTTGTCTGTATTTTTGCCCCATTTTGTTCAGGATCCTTCTCTGAACTCTTTGATCAAAATGCTCAGCAGTGGTAGCCAGGCACCATGCAGTTCATTTGGACTCGTGACAAAGGAGGGCATTGTTTATGGAGGCAGCTAATTAGCCATGCATTCCAGAATCCTACTCTATTCGATTCTGTTGTTCCACATGAATCGACACCAACTGTGCCTGACAACTGAAGGAGGAGGTAGAACAGAAGCACCAAACATGTTAATAAGCCAAATAATGGTATGTCCCATGAAACCATTACCCTGAACCTAAGAGCTTTACTGTCTGGTTATTCAGCTCTGTCCTCTGTTACACTTCCCAATGGCTGCTGAGTGCAGACTTTCCAGAAGGGCTTCCCTCTGTAAGCAGAGTGTCCTCTAGACAATAAAGGGGAGGACTCTTGTTCGTTTGGAACCACTTTACCACATGTAAATATTGGTACTGTGGTTACATCTGTAGGCTTGTATTTATTGTACATTAATCTTTTTTTCATTGGAGTGTTTTTGCACTGGGAATTGAACTATATGTTAAAAAAGATAAAAATATAGTTTTATACCAAAATTGATGGTCATTTGTTTATCTGAATGTACTACTGTAATGTGAAATGAGTCACTGTATTTGCAGTTTTTCAATGAAAAATTTTCAATGTTGTCCTTTGTTCTTCAATTATAAAATATCTCAAATAATTAGAAAATACAGTTTTAGGAGAAAACCCATATACCCATCAACTAGATACATTTAATATAATATTTTGAAATTTTTCTTTTTAAAAGGTATAAAATATTTTAGATAGAGGTGAAGGTCGTATTCTATTGATTGCAACCTTTTACTCGTCCTAAAGGCACGCACTATCCCAAAGATGGTAAGTAAGTGTCCTGGTCTCTTTGTACATTTATTATATATGCATTATATAGTCTTGATTAGTGTCCACTCTTTTACTTTTGCATGTATCCATTGCAACGGCTACACAGAAACTCACAGACAAAATGCGTGATGAAAGAATTTAATAACTCAATAAGTTATAGTGCCAAGAGAAATGCTCAGGGTAGGTGTTTAACAGGACACATTACAGAGTTTCAGGTATCCTAATAAACACCCGAAGTGGCATACAACTCTGCTATGAGCCTCAACCCAAAGACATTCAGCTCAGGCTCTGGTCAAACCCAGGTCAGCAAACCCAGGTCTCCGAATTAAGTGCCCAGACTGAAGGACCAGGAAAACGTCAGTCTTCACAACCTAGAAATTGAAAACATTGTTCGGCACCCAGCTACCATGACCAAGTGTTATGAAAAGGATCACAACAGAAGGTTCTGTCTAGAGTGTGGGAGAAGTTAAGAACATAACCCTAAAGGATGCCAGGTTTACTGATCGAACAGAGATAGGCAGGACCTCCAAGATTTGCACTCTTCCCCTGCAGATCGGGAACTGAACTCAAATGGTACATTGACGGTATTGCTGCAATTAATGGGTTGAATCAGAATGCATATGAATTGTGGTAAATGATGTAAAAATATCACCTGATCTTTTGAGGGCAGGCCAGGTATGAGTGATAGGCTTTTTCACTGGGGTCAAGGAGGGGAGCCAAGCCCTTCTTTCAAAAGATATTTTTAATTAAAAGTTTCTTTTTTCATATAACACTGTTTAGGAATGAATAAAATGTAGCACAAAACCTGTCTCTTTCAGCCCTGCCATGTTCCCAAACATGCTCCGCAGTGTTCCCCTTGCTCATATGATAAATATGATTATATCTATCCATACTTGTTTTATGAAAAATGCTCACACTGTACAAGTTGTAAAGCGGTCCTTCAAAAATTAAGGACTGTAAAAATTGTCCTTCAAAAAAAAGTTAAGTATTCCAAGATAAAAGCTGAGCGTTCATAGCTATTAGACTCCCATACAAGAAAACTTAAAGCCAGTCCTCCAACGTGAGAAATGTGAAGGAATGATACAAGAAAGTCACTCAAAGTTGAACACAAAAGGGAAAATGATGAGAACAAATGTACAAATGTGCTTGAAAATTGATATATTTATGGATTGTGATAAGAGTTATACAAGCCCCCAATAAAACTATTTTTTAAGTTGTACGAGCCCCCCAAAAACTGATTTAATAAAAAAGAAAGAGCTAGATCTGGAAATGGTGGAATGTCACCTGGCTTATATTCTTTTCTTATTTTTTGTACAATGACTAAATTCCTTTCTCTCTTTTTTAATCATTTTACCACAATCCATATCTACACCCATTGTGTCAAGCACATGTGTACATTTATTTCCATCATCATTCTCAAAATACTTTCTTTCTACTTGAGGCCTTGGTATCAGCTCCTCATTTTTCCCCTCCCTCCCCACCCCCTTCCCTCATGAACCCTTGACAATTTATAAATTACTATTATTTTGTTATGTCTTACACTGTCCAACATCTCCTTTCACCCACTTTTCTGTTGCCTGTTCCTCAGGGAGGGGCTTATATTGTAGATCCTTGTAATCGGTTCCTCCATTCTATCCCACCTTTCCTCCACCCTTGAATTATCGCCACTCTCACCACTAGTCCTGAGGGGTTCATCTGTCCTGGATCCCCTGTGTTTCTTTCTGTACCCGTGTACATCCTCTGGTCTAGCCAGATTTTAAGATAGAATTGGGATCATGATAGTGGTGGGGAGGAAATATTTAAGAACTAGAGGAAAGTTGACTCATCCTTCCCTGTGTTCCCTCTGTGGGGAGTTTGTTCCACTATCTACAGATGAGCTTTGGATCTCTGCTCCAGCCCTCTCGTTTTTATTTGTTATGTGTCTGCTGATGCCCAGTTCCTATGACTCCTCATGATCGCACCAGCGATGTGCTTCTTCCATGTGGACTTGTTGCTTCACTGCTGAATGGCAGCTTGTGTGACATCAAGCCTTTTAGACCCCAGACACTATATCTTTTAATAACCGGGCACCATTTGCCCTCTTCACCACATTTGTTTATGCACCTATTTTGTCTTCAGCGATTGTGTCAGGAGGGTAAACATCTCATGCTGCTGACTGGTTAGAACAAAACTTTCTCTTTTTAAAAAAATTTATGTATTGGGGCTCATGCAATTCTTATCACAATCCACACATACATCAATTGTGTAAAGCACACTTATACATTCATTGCCCTCATCATTCTCAAACTTCGCATTCCGCTTTGGTTCCTGGAATAAGCTCCTCATTTTCCTTTTTTCTCTCCCTCTCCCTCCCCGCTCCCCTCTCCCTCATGAACCCTTGATAATTTATAAATTATTATTTTATCTTATCTTACACTGCCAGGCGTCTCCCTTCACCCACTTTCCTGTTGCCCATTCCCCAGAGAGGAGGTTATATATAGATCCCCGTGATTGGTTTCCTCTTTCTACCCCTCCTTCCCTCCCGGTATCACCACTCTCACTGTTGGTCCTGAGGGGGTTCATCTGTCCTAGATTCCCTGTTTCCAAATCCCAACTGTACCGCTGTGCATCCTCTGGTCTAACCAGGTTTGCAAGGTAGAAGTGGGATCATGATAGTTGGGGGGAGGAAGTGTTTAAGAACTAGAGGAAAGTTATGAGTTTCGTTATTGCTACACTGAAGCCTGAGTGACTCATCTCCCCACTACCGCTCTGCAATGGATGTCCAGTTGTCTACAGATGGGCATTGGGTCCCCATAGAACAAAGTGTTCTTGAATGGAAGGAGGATATGAGTGGATGCCCAAAGTCCATCCCCTACCTCAGGGTATTGCCATATAAATATATGTACATGGGCCAATACCTCTATTTTTGTAGATTAATGTATTTACATATGCACACCACTATGTTTATACCTCTATCCATTGCTTTGCTTCCTTGGTCCTTCCTCTGTTGCCTTTTACCTTCCTCATGTCCCACTGCCACTTTCCCCTTATTTCTGCCTCTTGGTAACCCCCTTAGCTAGTCTGCTGTTGCTCCAACATTACCACCACCCCCACCTTGGATCCCTATATCCTCATTACTGGCTCTGACACCCCAGTTGTTCCCCTGTCCATGGCGCAGCCTGCTCAGCACCCCCTTCCTCCACCACTCTGACCTCCCAGGTCTCCCTGGAACTGTTGGTCCCAATGCTCTCACCTCAAGCATGCCTCCCATACCTATCCTATATAGGTAGGTACACCGACTATGACATAGCCCAAAATGATTTTTTAAAATAAAAATAGTAAATCAATAAGAAAAATTTTTTAAAAAGAGAAAAGAACTATACAAAAATCCTGGGTCTCTTCGCTGGCCTTCAAGACTGTCCAGGAGCTGCCTCTCCCAGCCTGGAGTGCATGTAGACCCTACTATGAAGCACCAAACCATGAGGACAGCATGGTCACATGGAAGGATGCATGAAGAGAGAGAGCTACAGGCTAGGGAGAGGAGCCAGCATGCCACACCCACACAGAGGCAGGCCAGGAGAGAGGAAGAGAAAGAGAGCGGGACTAGACCCCACGCTGGCACGCCAGGCTCGGAGGATGACGTCCCTGGGGGAAGCTAATGGGACACAGAGGGAACTGGACAACTGACAACAGCTGGTGGCATGCTGTCCCCTTGCTGGAGCAGACTGCGACAAAGTATATTTCTTGATCACAATTGAATGTAAACAGAATTTGGTAACACAATGAAACTGAAATACACAATTATATGGAAATTAAACCATTATACAAACAACCAGTGAATATTTAGAGTCAAATGAAAATGAAGATACAACACACGAAAACATTTGAGACTCTGAAACTGTTAGGGTGGGGGAAGGGAAGTATACTTATTACCAATTAAGTGAAGGTTTACAGAGAAGTTCATCAGTTTTACATCGAAAAATTCATACACATTGATTTTGCACATCCACTCCAATACCTTCCATGTGCCATCCTACTTCCCCACTGGGCTTTCTCTTACCATCACTCCTTCTTTAGTAACCCTCTGGACTTTGTCATTGGGTAAATGCTGCCCTTTGGGTTTTAAGCTGTTGATGGTTTTAAAAAAGGTCATTTCAGTTCCACGCCTAGAGGACATTGGCTATATTCTTGGGGTATGCTACTAGACTCCATTCAACCAGTAAACCCAGTCTGTTTTATGATCATGAGTTCTGTTCCACATTTTACCCCCATTCCATTGAGGACCTTCTAATGTGATTGTGTTCAGAGTAATAGGTAGCGGTAGTCAGGCACCATTTAGGTTTTCCAAGCTCAAGATTATAGAGACTAATGTTTGGGTTGTTCATCATTCTATTGTAATAATTGTATTCAACATGTCTTTTGACTTCACTCTTGTTTCCTCCGAGTGCAGAGAGACCAATAGTTACTACTGGCTGCTCATGCACAGTTTTTCTTATTTAAGTCACTTTTTTAAAAAACAAAAATTTCAAAAGAGGACCTGATGCAAGGGGCTTAAGTGGAGAGCAAATGCCTTGAGAATGATTGGGGCAGGGAATGTATGGATGTGCTTTATACAATTGATGTATGTATATGTATGGATTGTGGTAAGAGTTGTTTGAGTCCCTAATAAAATGTAAAAGAAGAAAAGAGAAAAAAATGATTAGGGCAAAGACTGTACAGATGTGCTTTATACAATTGATGTATGTATATGTATGAACTGTGAAAAGAATTGTATCAGCCCCAATAAATTGTTAAAAAAATAAATTTAAAAAAATTCCTTTTATTTTTTTTGTACTGTCCGACGTCTCCCTTCACCAACTTTTCTGTTCTGTTTTAATGTAATTTTTATCATTAAACTGTGAGTCTAATGGTAACAAAATAGAACGTGTGTGTGTCTGTGTTAAAACAGTCATTAAAGAATAGAATTCAGAGACAGAGAATTTTTTTAAGTTTTTAAAAATATTTTCTATTGTTACTTAGGTGAAGGTTTAAAGAGCAGACATCAGTTTTAGACATTAAATAAGTCGTTAAATCTACCATTGTCTTTTCATTTCCAATATTTTTTGCCAATCTCTTGTTTTATATTGTCTTCCCTTCACAAAAATAACACCTGTCTACCCTCTAGCTTCCACAGACAGAGAACTTATTGTTGACAAAGGCCTAAAAAACATTAAATGGGAAGCAGACACCTCTTCAATAAATGCTATTGGAAATACTGGCTATCCACTTGCAGAAGAACAAAAAAAAAGACGACTGCCTCACCCATGCACAGAAACAAACTCAAGATGGATCAAATTCCTAAATGTAAAACCCAAAGCTCTCAGGATCAGAAAACTGGGACAAAACTAGGAACCCTAGTGCAGTAGATGGGCTATCAGAAATAACAAAGCTGACACAATCCATAGAAAACAAAATAGTGGGACATATTAAAAAATAAAAAACTTGCATACATTAAAAGACTTCATTGAAAGAGTAAAAAGACCCATAGACTGGGAAAAGATATTTAGTAATGACATAACAAAGGACTAATTACTAAAATCTACAGAATTTACAAGGTGGCAAGAAAAACAAACTAGTAGCCCTATGAAAAAGTGGGCAAAGGACCGGAGCAGATAATTCACAAAGGATGATACGTGAATAACTAATAAACATATGAGTAAGTTCTCTCAGTCATTAGCTATCCAGGAAATGCAAGTGAAAGCAACCATGAGATACCACCTAACACCCATAACTGTAGCCCAGTTAAAGTAAAAAAGCTGAGAACAGCAAATGTTGGAGAGTGTGTGGTGAGATAGGAACTCTTATCCTCTGCTGGTGGACTTGTAAATATGTACAGACACTCAGGAAGGCAGTATGACGATACCTAGAACAGATGGCAACTGAACTACCATATGATCCAGCAATACCATTACTGAACATATACCCCAAAGAAATAAAAAACATCATAAGCAGACATTTGCTCCCCCATGTTCATCACAGCACAGCTCACAATTGCTAGAAGCGGCCTCCATTCCCAACAATGGATAAAAAACCTCTGGTACATAAACATGATGAGTACTGCGCATGCCTGAAGAACAGCAATGAGACCCCTCACGTCGTGGAGGGCTCTGGAAGACATGCTGAGGGAAGCGAGTGAAGCACGAAAGGACAAGCACTGTGTGAGTCCAGAGCAGCAGGAACAAGCAGCAGAAGGGGCGCAAGCTCAAGCGTGCAGGCCATGCAGTCGTCTGGCTGGGGTCAGACAGGCCGCTAACGAGCTGGACCAGTGCCAATGACCTACACATCATCTGCTCCTGGTGAGTATAGTGTAGGTCACTTGGCCGGAGGTCACCTCACAACAGCTGGGATGAAATGGAGGGTGCGAGGGGGTAGTGGCTGTTCGCTGAATAGTAGCCATTTAGATCTGTGGTGAGGTCTCCCAGAGAGGGAGGTAGCCCTGTCGGAGGAATGGGGTTTACTGATGAGAGGTGCCGCACAGGAGATGAAAGGGAATGGTCAAATTTGGGGGTACATAGGTGCATGCCTGTTGAAGGGAGGGGAGGGAGAGCTAACCTCCAGGTGGGGGACAAAAGACTGAGGATGCTCTTGGCAACAATAAATGGGAGGTGTCTTCAGTGGCATGCAATGGGTGGGCAGAACTGGTGTAGGGCATCTGGGGGGGGGTATCCCAGGAAAGCAGACCAGGTGCCATAAAATGCTGGGACACCAAATCCTGGATCTTTGGGGTGCATGCATGCTCCAGAGGCTACATCAGTGAGCCCCATATGGGAATCCCACTGGGTGAACTAGACTCTACCTCAGACACACTTGTAACATGAGGACTTAAGCGGGAAATACATGGTGCCTGAGGAAGCAGAAAACAGCTGTACCAAGAGTGGTGTACTGATGGTTGGTGGACAAATAAGGTCATGTTACATCAACCCCCTTTATGCTGGGTTAAGATATCTAGTATTCTGGAAATCTTGTGACAGCCCCTCTACTGTGTGTTGCATGTGCTTGGGTATATTAAGGTGTGTCTCAGGGGTGCAGCACCATGGGGGTCACTTTCTTGAAGCTGTTATTTGTTTCTGCTTTTTAGTAAATGAGACCCAGAGACTTTGAGAAAGAAAATATAACAATAGTTTGGGGGGGTGAGGATAAAGTGGGTCGGGGGAAGTAAGAGGGAGATGATGTCAAGTAGTCTAGGAGGGAAATGTATGTGTGGAGACTGATTATGGCAGCAATTTTACAATTCTGTTTGATGTGATTGAACTATGGAATAATATGACATTTGTATTAACTCCTAAGTTAGCAAATTTTTTAAAAAGCATAGATTCAGGAATGGTTTGGGGGCTCACACTTAAAAAGAATTATCATGGCCCTGCTCAGTACTCACCTTCATGAAATGGTCACTGAAGATAAAGGTACTACAGCGAAGTGTCGCAAAAAAGTAGATAGTAGCACTCCGTCAATGTATGAATACTTTCTTTTATTAAATTGGCACTCTGTGATGCTCACCCTCCCGACACAACTGCTGAAGCCAAAGCGGGTGAACAAGTAAATGTGAAGAAAGCTGATGGTGCCCGGCTATCAAAAGAGATAGTGTCTGGGGTCTTAAAAGCTTGAAGATATACAAGCGGCCATCTAGCTCAGAAGCAACAAAGCCCACATGGAAGAACACACCAGCCTGTGTGATTGCATGGTCCCGAAGGGAACAGATATCAAAGAACAAAAACTCAAATCATTGGCTGCACACCTCCATGATACAATCACCGAAGACAAACAGGTGCATAAGCAAATGTGGCGAAGAAAGCTGATGGTGCCCGACTATCGAAAGAGATAGTGTCTGGGGTCTTAAAGGCTTGAAGGTGAACAAGCGGCCATCTAGCTCAGAAGCAATAAAGGCCACATGGAAGAAGCACACCAGCCTGTGCAATCACGAGGTGCCAAAGGGACCAGGTATAAGGCATCATGCAATATATATATATATATATATATATATACACACACACACACACACACACACACACCATAGTGAATGAAGGGGGAAGTGCAGAGTGGAGACCCAAAGCCCATTTGTCGGCCACTGGAGATCCCCTCATAGAGGGGTTTAGGAGAGGAGATGGGTCAGTCAGGGTGCGATGTAGTACCGATGAAGAACACAGCTTTCCCCCAGATCCTGGATGCTTCCTCCCGCCACCTACCATGATCCGAATTCTACCTTGCAGGACTGGATAGGGAAGAGGTTGTACACTGGTGCATATGGGAGCTGGAGGCACAGGGAATCCAGGGTGGATGATACCTTCAGGACTAGGGGTGTGAGGGCCGATGCTGGGAGAGTGGAGGGTGAGTGGGTTGGAAAGGGGGAACTGATTACAAGGATCCACATGTGACCTCCTCCCTGGGAGATGGACGGCAGAGAAGGGGGGGGGGCGGTAGACTCTGGATAGGGCAAGATATGACA